>NW_003315032.1:1433408-1456193 GCF_000150825.1 Verticillium alfalfae VaMs.102
GGCGGTAGCAAAGCAGATGAAAAATTCCGTCAGTCGTTATTAAACCTTTATTCATAAGCCCTAGCCGGTTTTCATCCCCCCCCCCCCCCCAACACCTACAATCCAATGTGCCCTCCTCAGCAAGCCTCCTCGACCACTCGGCAAGATCGCCCACTACGCCCTCGACGAGCTCGGCACTCACAGTCTTCTCCTGCACGTCATGGTCCCCGAAATCTCTCCGCCCACGACCCCCGCGAGATTCAGCGTCATCGCCGGCCCCGACATGAGCGCCGACTGCGCGAACACGGCCCGCGTGATGCCCCACCCGTTGTCGCCCACGGCCTTGAGGGCACCGAGGTTGCTGACCTCCCACGTCCAGTCGTGGGGCTTGCCGTCGGCTTGGCGCAGGTAGGCATGCCAGTCGCCGACCCATTTGAGCAGGCCCGTAACGTCGTCGCGGGGCAGGGACGCAATCTTGTCGTGGAAGGAGGTGGCAATGGCCGACGCAGCTTGCCAGACGAGCGAGTCGAGGTCGGAGCCGTGGCGGGCGCGGAACTGCGAAGTCATGGCAGCCGTGTCAGGGTGGATGAGAGAGGTGACGAGGACGGCCATTTGCGAGGACGTGTCGAGGACGGCGGGATCGACGAGGCGCCGCGCGCTGATGGAAGAGCCGTGGACGAACTTGGGGGCCGTAGTGGCGGGCAGGCGGCGGGCAAAGGAGAGGAGGGCCAGGGCGTGGTAGAGCGGTGTCAGAGTCGTCGCGTTGGCGCGGGCGGCGGCGAGGAGGGCCGAGGATGTCGCGGCGGGCAGGGTGAAGAGGCAAACGTTGGTCTGAAAGGAATTGGCCAGATTGACGTGATTGCCGGTCCAGGGGACGGGGTTCGGCTTTGCTTTGAGGAAGTCGGGACCGAAGGCTTTCCAGAGGGTTCGCAGGAAAAAGGGCCAGCTGATGGAGAATTTGATGAGCTCTTCCTGGGGCGGCGGCAGGACAGCAGGTTCGGAGAGGGTGAGAAGGCCGGCTGAGGATAGAGAAGGAACGGGTGCCGGCTTGGAAAGAGCTTCAAGGAGCTGTTTGTGGAAGATGGCGGAGCTGGTACCGTCGCCAATGGCGTGATGAAAGGTGTACACAATGTCGAGGGCAGTGAGATGCCCATCACGCGCATTCACAGGTACGGCGGTGACCTTCCATGGCGGGCGCGTGTCGAGGTCAGGCCAGCGGGTGCCCAACTGCACGGCAAGCTGCTTTTCGAGCATGGCATCGGCCGAGGCCACTTCAATCGGTTCGAGCCATCGAATCTGGGCGGAGAGATCGATGACAGCGACGTGAACAAAATTCGGCTGCTTCGAGTCTTCGCCGGTGATGCCGACACGCATAAACGGCTGCTTCAAGACAACTTGGGCCACGGCTTGCTCAATGGCGGGACGCAGAGCCTTGGTGTTGCCAAGTTCGGAAGGCACATGATAGCGACAGGTGGTCGACACAGCAAAGTAGATGCCCAATGAATGTCTCGAGGTGGAATACTGTTCCCTGTTTGTGTGTCAGGAGTGGGAAGGGGGAAGGGCCTGGTTGTGAAGAGACTCACAGCTGGCCACAAGGCCTTACTACAATCTGACCGGCCATTATGGGTTGCTTGGAGCAGAGCGAGGTTCCAAGGAAACAAGCAAGTCAGTCGCTTGCGCAAGCGGCAGAGAAATGCGTAGGGCTGAGCGCGTGGTCGGGGGTTCTTAACAGTCCGCCAAACCAAAGCCTCAGCCACGACGTTGACGAAGGTGCAGGACCCAGATCCCAGATCCCAGACCCCAGATCCCAGATCCCAGACCAGAGACCTTGCACGCACGGGAATCGGGCAAGGGGCATGCCGACGGGCTGCTGGCGACATGTGGGGCCCATGAGAGACTGGGCTCCGAGAACGCCGGACGGGTGATCATGACTAGAGAAAGAATGTGGTCGCAGTTGGTGTTGAATGCAACGAGTTTGTATTGTTCTTGGAGCTAGATACGATTGTTTTCTGGTGTTTCAGTGCATTGTATTGGAGGCAGTTGCCATTGGCCTATGATCAAGCAGGACAGGCATGCACAGCACCATTCGCGCCTGCTTCCAGGTACGACGCAGCTTGTGCAACGTGCCTGCCTGCTAACCTAGTTGCCTAGGTAAGCTTACTAGGTAAGTAGGTAGGTAGGCAAGGTAGGCACCTATGTACTGTGCTCAGGTACATTGTCTCAATGACCCAGGCACTGTCCCTACCTAAGGTGCCTTGCCTAGGCACGTGGGTACGTACCTGGGCAAGGCCTATTGCAATAACGCTAACCCGACGGAGCCGAGACGGACCCTGCCATCAACAACGGTGGATCCCCATCTGGCGGCCCGTGCTCCTCCTCGACGCGCTTCATCTCCTGAGCTCTGCTGCCCTTTCTTTTTTTGGCGAGCATCCAAACAGTGGCCATATCCCTTTCTGGCCACGACTCTGTTCTGTGACCGGATCGTGTCGGCGAACGTTCTCCTCCTTGTCCTGAACTGGGGATACAGTTTACTTTCTCTCTCTCTCTCTCTCTCTTTCTCTCTCTTTGGACCCCGCGATCCTGTCATGACGCGACTTGTCTCGAGACACCCAGGTATCATGCACCTACCCACACTCTGATCACCGCTGCCACCCACCAAACGCACACCGACTCTTGCTCGACATTGCCTCGAATCGGCACCACCACCCACCTCCCCCAAGAGCTCCACCGACATGGACACACGACAGCATGAGACAGGCCCTTTGGCTACACGTACCAATGGACGCAGCTCTTTACCTCTCGTCATCAACAAAGGCGGCCGGAAGCCGCTCTTCCAGAAGCCCTCCCGAGAGAGTCTTGGTGGGGTCCCCTACACCAACGACACGAGACCCGGCATGGCCAGAAATGCATATTCCGATGGCCACGCCCTCGCCGTCGGCTCCATGATCCCCCGCCCCGGCTCGGTCTCTCCCTCACCATCCATCGCCTCGAACCACAGCGCCGACAGTGCATCGCGCATACCCCGACCAAGCTCCGCTGCCGGCGTCTTCTCCAAGGCGAGGGGGTCCATGTCCATTGCTGACGCCTACAAAATGGCCGAGGCCGAAGAACACCGCTTCGCATCGGCGCCGCGGACTCGACGCCTGTCGCCCCTGCCCATCGACGGCTCCCCGAGCCCTGCGCCTCGACCCCGCCACTCCCTGCCGGCCTCGGACGACGGCCGTCTGCGCAGGATGCTGAGCAAGGGGCCCCTCGATATCAAGAACGCACGCCCGCGACACGCCGACAGCGCCATCTCTGAAGACGAGGGCGGGCACTCGGCCGACAGCACCTCGAGCACTGGCAGTTTCGAACGCCGACTGAGCGCCTACGCCCAACAGCAGCAGCAGCAGCAGCAGCAGCGGCACTCGTCCATCTCGCCGAGTCGCCGGGCTAGTCTCTTCGGCAACTCGAGGATAGGACCCAAGATTGCCGAGACGGGCCAGACGCTGGCGAAGAAGACGAGCACCGGCAGCCTCAGCGGTACGAGCCCTCGACCAGCGGCATTTGCCAAGGGACACGTGCCCAAGGGCTGGGTGACGCATCTCTTGACCCGCGAGGAGCAGAAAGCCGCTGCCGTGAAAGAAGGGAAAACCTTCAAAGAGGATTCCGCCGACATACCCCTCCCCTCGGTCGAGGTTGAGGCCGACAAGCCCCAGGAACCCACACCGCCTTCTTCCCGACCCACATCCGCCATTGTCCCCAAGCTGGAGGGGCGTTCTCCCAACAAAGACTTTGCTTGGCAGATCGAGGACGACTTCACGGCCGGCGACCTGCAATTCTCGGACAGCCCGCGAATGAACCTGGACACTCTTACGGGGGATGTCGCCTCGCGCATGTTCGCCAATGATGCAGCCTTTGAGCGGAACCAAGACGTGGCTATAAATACCAAGCTCGACGACATCCGACAGCGCGAGCGCGAGGTCGAAGAGGCCTTTGCCGGACGGGAGGACGACCTGCCGAAGAACACCAAGCTAGACGAGATCAGAGAGCGCGAGAAGGCGTTCACGTCGAAGAAGGCTCTCGCTGCGAGTCGCCTGGATGACATACGCGAGTTCAACATGTCGAGATCACTCTCGCCCGAAGCGGCGCCCCGTCCCAACCGCCAGTCTGTCCAGGAGCCCTCGAGCAATAAGAGCCCGACCCACAGGCGCACCTTGTCCAAGGACGACGGCGAGCGTGTTCCCAACACACCTGTGACGGTTTACCGCAAGCCAAACGAACATGAGGAGGCCAAGACGACGAACGCTGAGCCGGCACCTGTGTTTCAGGAGGCGCCACAGCAGGTTGATGTACCGGAAACCTCGAGACCAGGTCTCGGTCACACGCGCTCGGATTCCCGGGATCTTCTGAGAAGACTGGCACGGGCAGCCAGTACCAGTCCAGCACCAGAAGCTCGTACAGAAGCCGGAGTAGAAGCTCATACTGAAGCTGCTGTGGAAGCTCGTATAGAAAAGCTAAAGCAGCAAGATTTCTGTTCAAGGCCAAATGACAAGAAATCTGCGGAGCCTCCAGTTCAACAGGCCTCTCATATTAAAAAGAATTCCAATCCTGCTGTCGCGCAATCAGCACCCTCTGCAAAGGAGGCAGAGGAGACAGTATCGAGAACAAAGTTAACCGAAACGACGAACGAGGCCCCGAGGAAGGCCGCGCATTCTCGTCACTCTAGCCTGGACGTCAGGAAGTCCCTCGCTTTCGATAGAGAAGCTGAAGAAGCGCACAGCCGCAACGCCTCGCGCTCGCGACGAAACAGCGCCGACTCGAAGAAAGCTCCTACGTCAGAAGGCCAAGACTCGGATAAGGCGAAGCCCTCGGTCAACTTTCTCGGGATCCGGCGAAACCGCTCCATCGACTCTAATAAGGGAAAGAGAACGAGCGTGGCCCTGTCTGACAATGACCCCACGGATCGAATCGAAGGCGAGATGAACCTGTTTGCGCCAACGGATAACCAGTCGGAGCGCGGTTCCGTCCGGGCCCCATCGATTGAACCGTCCAGCGAGGAGGACTCCGACGATGACCTGGTTGAGGAGACGCCACGACCTCTGCGACGAGACCCCTTGTCCATGCCGACGCCAAGGATCACGGGCGCATACGTCGAGACGCCTGCGCCGTTCAAAGTGGAAGAGAAGGAGACGGAAAAGGTTTCGGACCTCCTCAAAGAAATCCCCGAAATCACAGGCAACAAAGATAGAGCCCCTTCCCATCGAAAGTCCTCCGCTTCTTCGGCAGAGGCACCCAGGTCCAGGTCCAGGTCGAAGTCTTCTGGAAGTGTCCACGATACGCACGAACAAGCGCTCGACTACCCAACGTCGACGACGTCAACAATCCGTCAGAGAGCGCGGTCGCTGCCTAAGAATCGCCGCCCGCTGATAAACTCAGTGAAGCCGCCGACGGTCAAGGACGATCTGCGCGACATTCAGCGTACATACTCTCTTGAGGACTCAACACTCGACGATTTCGAAGAACTCTTTAAGCTTGGCAGGCTTGATAACGCACCCTCTCCCGAGATTGAATCCATCCTCAACGAGCTGTCAAGTCAGCGTGAGGAGCTCGCCAACAAACCAGTCATCAACGAGGCGGATCACAGCGAGCTGGAGCGGTACGACCGAATCACCAAGTCCCTCAAGAACGGGCTCCAGAACATTCACGCCGCCAAGCAAGGCATCGAACGTTTGGAGGACAATCTCGCCCACACTGACGTCCTCGATACCAAGAAGGAAGAGCATGAAGTGGACATCAAACCTTCTGCCCTGGCCTTGGCAGACTTCAAGGAGCAACGCTCGGCGGACAAGCCGTCTGACAAGCCGCCCACCAAGGTCGTTCCCAGTCATCAGCACTTGGACCACAGCGACACGTGCCCTGACTGTCTCTCCCATTCTATTCCTCGTGCCCCAGTCTCCTACGTCCACTTTCCCTTACCCCGGCTCTACCAAACCAACCCCTTCCGCCTCAGCCTCCTTGGTCTTCTTGTCACTCTCTTCTCGGTCTGGTATGCCGCCGAAACAGCAACATGCGCTCGTTACTGCCGTCCCGAATTCTGCTCTACCACACCTTGCATCTACGACGTCAACGACCCAACTTGGGGTACCGCCATTCCAGTCAAGCTCGACGCCGCCCTCACCAACGGCCGCGGCCGCCAGCTTTACGCCCATCTTGCCGAGGAGGCTTCTGACGCGTATCTCGACGCGTGGGACTGGATCAACGGTGTCGACATTCGTCATGTCAAGATGACGTCCCTCGATGCCTACGCGAGGATACAACACAGACGCCGTCTCCACAAACGCGGTCTTCTCAAAGCGTCCGTCGTGTCGCCGCAGCTGGAGCCCAAGTTTAGCATGTGGCACCAGACGCGGCTGGCTCTGGAGCGGGAGCGCGAGATGAGTGAGGCGGGCTACGTTGAGGAAGAGGAGATGGTCGGGGATGACGAGAGGCTTTACTAGCCCAGGCGGATGAGCGGAATCATTCAACGCCTTTTTCTTCTTGCACACTACATTCTTGCCAGCGTTTGGCATGACGAAGAAGCATGCATGCTTTTTTCTCTTTCTCTTCCCTGTACATTCTTCTCGGTTTACCCGCTGAAGGGCTCCAACATGACGACTTTTCATTTTCCTTACATGGGTGGCATGGCGAGCCGCCTCAGTTGACGCAGGGGCAGAAGGCCCAGTATCAAGATGGACGGAGGGAGTGCTGTGGAGCATCAAAAATTCTCATCGCACTGCGAAGCAGGCGTGGCGTTTACTTGTTTGATAAAGGACAGAGCACGGCTAGGGTGGGATTTGCACTGGGAATGAGGTAGTCAAACTAATTGAATTCGACTGCTCGTTGCTTGCAAATGGTCGTCAATCGTGAAGTATTCGGGCTGCTAAGGTTCCTCCAGTGTGTATGAAGCCAGCCAACTTTGGGCCCCTTGGGTGTACTGGGGACTCTTCGCCGTCATCATCGGCCCCGGAGATGTTCACTTCCCCCGAATAATGATTGCCGTATGCTCAACCGCGGCTCAGGAGCGTCGTCACTACGTCTCATGACCGGGGTTCTGCCGCTTCGTCTGCGAATCAGTTTTGCCGTGGTCGCGGACTTTCAGCCCCGGCCGACGCCAGCGTTACATCATCTCCAATCGGTATGCCCATCGCTTCCCCGATTTGCTTAAACAAGGCTTCTTCGTTCGTATCAACCCCTTCAGACCCCTGCATCGGCTCGTTCGCGGATGATGGGACGGGAGGAACGTGCCGTGGCTGGGGCAGAGCGGCGGCGCCGCGCCATCGTTCAGCACGGGCGCTATGCTCATCGCCTCGGGCCGGTCGTCCGGCGGCGGACCGTCGCCGGCACCAGTCGGCCGTGGAAGGAGTGAGAATCCGTCCGGTTCAAGGCTGCGCAAGTGGTCGTCGAAGTCGAGGAATGAATCGCTGTCACTCCAGCCGTCGGAAGACAGGTACGATCCAAACAGGTTTGTGTTGGCGGGCGCATCGCTGGGCGCATCCGTCATTGTGCGGGCGATTCGGTTGCCGCTTGCTATAACGAGGATGTTAGCCTTCATGGAAAGATGCGTCCTCAAGGACTCTCTAGTCGCGAATGCCGATGGTCTATCTCCGCTTTAGGAACTTACGTCGGGGTGTGTCACCCATCAGAGGTGTCTGCGCAGAACCCATGCTCAGCCCTGTGGAATATGTAGTTGAGAGATCAGGTACGCTTCGGGTTGGTGCTGAGCTCTCAAGCACAAACTCCTCAGACGCCCCGGTATATATTTCTCGCAGTCTGCGCTGCTCCCCCAGGCGGGTGTTCGCCTCTCTTGCTCCAAAATCCTGAGGCTCATCTTTGCGCTTCCCTGGTTCATCAACAAAGCTGGAGTGTTGCTCGGAAGAAGGGGCTGAGGTCTTCGCCTCCTGCAGGCCTCCTCGGGCATGGTCGAGACACAGGCCATTGGCGTCATTATTATCAGCCTTTCCATTCAAGCACACAGGCATAGCGCAGCAGTGTGTCAGACAGTATCCGCCAACGTGTCGGGCGACAGGTGCGAAGCATTCTGGAAGAAGGCACTTGTGGTAAATGCAGAATGGGCTTCTAAGAGTCTGGATACCACAGCCCTCTTTGGCGCATATAGCTATTGGCCGTGAATCATGCCACACTGTTGTTTGGCTGGGCGAGACAAGCGTCTCGTCCTCTTGCTCAGGGAGGTATGCTTGCTTTGGGTCGTATGGCAGCCCATGTTGTAATGAGGGGGGTGTTTCTAGCTTTCTCGTGTCTCGGCCATAGCCCTCGAAAGGAGAAAATGTGATCTCATCATCCTCGGAGGGGAACACTGCAGGGGCAATTATTGCACCAGGTCTCTCGCCTTGATTGAAGCCTTCAATGCCGCCGGCTTGAGTCTCTGCGGCCACTGGCCTTGGTACGGCTGTACTCCCACCCGTGGGCCTTTTCCATATGCTGCTTGCAGTTGGACTCGCGTTTTGACTTGTAGGGGCAGGGTGGGAATTGGCACTGGTACACGGGAGGCGCAGAGCCATGCTTGTCGTCAACGTGGCGGCTCAGTTCCTTCTCTGTGGCCCAGCCGTCCTTGTGGTACTTGCAACTTGAATCGGGGCACTTCCAAGGACGGGCTTGAGTCTCCTCTCTAGGGGAGTCCATGAGCTGCGACGGTCCGCTCTCCTTATCACCGTGTACACGGCGTAAGTGGTCCCGCAGGTTCCATGCGCGAGGGAACCCATTCCCAACGAGGGAGCGATCGCAGCCCTCGTAGGAACACCGGAAGGGCCTAGCACCGACATTATGCTTATTGTGCACTACGCGCTCGTGTCTCAGAAGGTCCGCTAGTGAGGAGAAACGAAGCACCTCGCAGGTTGGGGCCTTGCATCGGTAAGGTATTAAGTGGGCATCGATATAGCTGCTAATGGTACATATTTGGATTAGTAAGGGGAAACACTTTTGGATGGAGGAACACGACTCACTGGTAGTTCACCTTGTACAAGGTTGGCTCATGATCGCATGACGCCTGATCTTCCCACGGGCAGTGATATGACCCGTCAGGCCCGGGAGTAGCATTTTTGTAGAGAGAGTGGTCTTTGATGATTTCTCCACCATGCCGTGTTTCCGTGTCCGAATGAAGCTTTTTGAAACTGGCAATGACCTGCTCTGTCTGGGTTGGAGAGATCCCCAAAAATCCGAGGTTAGATTCAGTTTGTTCCGGATTATCGTCCTTGTGTTCGGGGTGCTGATTCTGTGCGTTAATCGAATATGCCCTTGGTATGGCATGTGGCACTTCCGGTACCAACATGCGCCGTTGCTCCAGATCTTGACTCAACAGGCGGGTTTCTTCAATGAGCAGATTACCATCGTCACTATGCGAAGCCCGAATGTGCCTGAGGAGCTCACCCCGTGTCTTGAACCCATCTGCTCCCTGACGATGTACACACAATCGGCAAGAGAAATTCGGATTACCTGTTGCGACATGAGCTTGGCGCGATCTCTCAGACGCCCCCACCAACGGTGTTTCCCTCTCAAGTTGCTGTCCATGAGAACTCTGGTGTCTTTGATTCAAGGCTTCTATTCCGTTGTTTCCATCAGTTATGCTAGAGCCACCTGTTCCGTGGGCAGCGGGAGGTTCTTGTCCAAAGGCTGGTGGCAAGAATGCATCGTCAGACTTGAATTCTTTGTTTGCGAGCTTCCCTGCAGTAGATCGATCTTGACTTTTCGACATCGATGCAACAGCCTCCAATGTTTCTCTGGCTTTGCCGCGAATGTCTATAGTGTCGATCCAGTCTTCCAACGCCAGTCTGAGTTGCGCACCTTCGTCGGCATCGTACGCCTGAGCCTGCAATCCCTTCTTAGGAGCACCTTGTCTGAAGTGAAATTGATGGAGGTGGTTGACGGCTCCGCTGAACCATCGCCATTTCCTACCATCTCGACAATCTGCACAGGTTGCCAAGGGCACAACAGGCTCGACGGTGGTTTGGACGCCGACACTGGCTGGGTCGCGACAAACAAACCTCAAGAACCGTCTTGAGTGGTGAGTCTCAGGAAGATCGGGCCGGCTAACCATGCTCTCATCTTCTTGGTCGAGTGGAGTTGACTTATCCCCTTTTTCAGCATCGTCAGGACTCCTTCTTCTCGTGATATCTGGGACTTGACCGAAGGACTCTCCCCGGGTTTCCAAAGTACCATCTTTATGCACTGCTCTTCTTCTGGTCGGGGGTTCAGCAACTGAGTCGCTGTCACTAGACCCCTCTTCGGTATGTGACGAGTTCTCCTCCGACTCGGCCGAGGGGGGAAGAGCTGCCAGAGAAATCTCTTCTAAGTGTGCGGCCAGATGAGCGATGACTTTGAGCTTGTCCTCTGGCATCTTCTCGTGGCAGAGGGGGCAGTTGATGGACTCCGAGGATACCTCAAAGTCGTGATGTTGAGCAAGGTGGTTCACCCATTCCCGGCGATTGGGGAAAGGCTTATCTCCATACGCACAAGACATGTCGTGGCAGACCCAGGGTTTCAAATCCAGGTAGAGGTGCTTCCTGTGTCATGATAAGCATTGAATCTGCAGATGTTTCCCGGCACAAGGTGGCAGCATACTTCCAAGCAGAGTTGCTCCTAATAGAGATCGTCCGGTTACAGGCCATGCACTCGAAAAAAATGCCGAGTTTCGCTCCGGCTGGCAGAGGGGGAATGCGGACAGAATGGCTTTCGTTCTGGCGATAGGACATTGTCGTTTCGGCATAAGAGCTCGCCGTCCGGACCGAAGAGCCTAAGCCTGAATCGTTGAACTTCGTACTGCCTTCTGTGCGACTGACTTGGTCAGCTTCGACAACACTGGAGACCGTACATTGTTCAGGCTCTTGCTCAGTCAAGACGTTCCGTCGTCGCTCGATCTGTGTCCTCTGAAATCGGGTCAGGTTAGCCCGTGCGAGCCTGTCCACGAGCTCGCCATGAGCCAGTGGAAACCGATACGCAATCCGATCTGAGTACAGCTGGTGGGGGCTCCAGGATATCTCAACCGATGGATTCACGTGCTCCTCTGGTTGAATTTGATCTGCTGCAGGCGCCTTAATGATGGGGTCAAGGTCGAGGAGGCAACGGACCGCGTTGGCAATGTCTTCCATTGCATCGTCGAGCCCGTTCATTTCCTCCCCAGATGAAAAACAACTGCTGCTGCTGCTGCTTTCATCTTTTGCATCGGGCGAGGCCTGATTGCGACGACGTCGATCCTCCGACAACGCCGCTGAGGCGTCCGCAGTCGCAGCTCTCAGAGAAGATACGTCTACGCAAGCATCATCTCCCAATCCCAGCCTTGGTATGAGTTCTGCTTTTGGTCAGTAGAGCCAGATCAACCGGCCGATTGTCCACCACATACCCTCTGAAACAGCTTTGCCAACGCTCACCAACAACTCAGAGATCGATCGTCGCAACGACCGTGACTTGGCAAGGGCATCGTCGAGCTCACCCTCACGCACACCATACCCTGCCGCCCATAGCGTAAGAGAACCACAGCTCTTGTCCAGGCGATGCGACAGAGAGCGCGGAAGGTCCTTGCGAGATTTCACATGTCGAAGGACGCTCCTGAATGCTCTTACAACCTCGATGCAAAGCCGGCTCGTCACGCTCTTGGAATCCGAGAAGGCGGCGCTGATGTCCCATTCGTCGACGCGCGAGAGGTCAAGGTTCTCCTTCTGTCGTGACAGAGGTTTGGCATGTCGTGTTTTCGCCTCATGCGGAGGCATGATTCTCGTCTGCAATGCCGCCGCCGAACGAAATTTTGTAGTTGGGAAGTGCTAAGATCTGAGTAGACATCGCAAAGCTGCTGAAGCGACCTTCATTCAGAGTGCCTGGAAGGAGAAGCGCCCAACCGTCAGCGACCTTGAGGCAGTGCCACGAATGATGCTGGCAAATCACAGGTCATCTCTCGATGCATAATGGATGACCTGCAGCTGTACGCGCAACCAGCCCGAGCAGGGGTGGTTCGGGCTGTGTGCTGCACTGCTGCGCAGGGGCTGTGAATGAGGGCCTCCTACAGGGGCCGACTAGGCACAGCCTTGGCAGCCCTGGAAAAGATCATATTCGCGGTCTACCCACCAGCTCTGTTGTCGTGTATGTGATCTCTCTAAGCTGTCGCGAAAGCAGAAAAGACCGACAGGCTCGACTGGTCAGAAGTGCGACAGTATGGCCGAACTGGCACTCGGCATTGTACCACTCGTGGGCCTCGTCATCACTTCATATAAGGCTGTCGCGATAAACCTGAAGACATACCGACATTATTCGAAGAAGATCAAACGTTTTCAGGTCGCACTTTCAGTTCAACGCAGTGTCTTTGAGAACGAGTGCCACTTGTTGCTCCGACTCGTCCTGCCAAATGATGATGCGATTGACGAGATGATGGCTGATCCTGGCCACGAAAGATGGACTGATCCTAGCCTCGACGACGCGATCGCCCGATGGTTGGGCAAAAATCTAGAAGCATACAAAGGAAGCGTGGAAGCCTGCCATGAGGCGCTGTGCGAGCTCGAAGAGCAGCTGCGAGGCTTTGACGTAGTCCATGGGCTACAGCAGAAGGTCAGTCTGTGGCATGCCCCTCTCCTGTACTTCGCCATCTAAAAGTCATTTCACAGGGAGAACGTATGAAAGATACGCTCCGGAGACTCCGTAGGGTCCAAGACGGTGTCAAAGTGGTGATTAATGAGAAAAATTACATTTCAGCCCTCGATGAGTTAAAGCAATCCACAGAGGGCCTCACAGCTATGAGGGAGCAGATCGCTGAGCTCGACAAACTCAAGACAGCCATCCAGATCAAAACCAAGTGTCCTCCAGCAGGTGAATGGGCGAGGCTATTGAGGATACGGCGAGCCTCAAAAGCTCTCCACGATGCACTGGCTGGAGCCTGGAATTGCAGCCAGGAGGGACATATGAGGCATCTCGTCAAACTTTTCATCGAGACAGACCTGGTCGATGACGAAATTCAGATGGACATCGCCATTGTCTGCCACACGCAAGTCAGGAATACTCTATATGCGACATTGGTCGAGCTCGAAGTACGCTCCCAAAACCTCGAATGGATCGAATCGCCCCAAATCCCGGCCATGATGCCCCCTGCCGATGGTGAGGTACAACGACCTTCGAAACGACTCAAAACCGTCAAGGTCACTGAGACAACTGTCACATCATCGTCTCCTTGCCTCGGGTCACCCAAAGGAGCTTTTCGTCGGTCTAAGAAAGCCACCTGTCGAAGCTCGTGTGATCTTCGTGCTTCGAAAGACGTCTGCATGGAGTTGACCAGCAAATCACCGCCTGCATCAGGCCAAGACTCTTCAGGATGCCTCGGCCATCTTGACATCGAGTCAGAGGCAGGGTACCGCCATTCGTTTTACCCAGGATTTCAGCAGTCCATCTGTAGGAAAGCGAATCGGGACCCAGTCCCGATAAGCCAGGTATTTGAACCAACGGCCGCTGAGTATGTGACCATGTTGGATCGCCTCAAACTTGCTCGGTCTCTTGTCTCAGCCGTCCTCAAGTTTCACTCAACTCCGTGGCTGCGCGACATGTGGCAATTACAAGATCTCTCCATCTTTCCGACTGATAACGATGATCTGGCAAGGTCGTTGAACACACTTCATGTCGGTGTGGGGTTCGCTCAGGGACACGCCCAGCGACAAGCAGCTGAGTCGATGGAAGGCGTGCTATGTCCAGAAGACCCCGCCGCAGGCCAAGTTGGAGAGTACGAAAGGCTTCTCTGCGGTATCGACAACATGGCACTACATAGCCTTGGTGTCGCCTTGCTGCAGATCGATCGCTGGGTGAGGCTAGACGTCGAGACGCTGGAAGATATCGTTAATATCCGCAAACTGGCCAGTGGGCGCTTCGCTTTGGGGCCACAATACGGCGAAATCACCCGGAAGTGTCTGCGGTGTGATTTTGGATACGGTGACGATCTTTCAAAACCGCGGTTGCAAGAGGCAGTTTATGGGAGCCTGGTCGGCGTTTTGGAGAAGATGATCTCGTCCTTGGACTTGAATGACGATGTAGATGAATCATGATGTTTTGTCTGCTGATACCACTATTCATTTCAAGATCATTTATATTTACCTTTGAACCGTGAAAGACCTCCCTCCGCGATTATCTGATACCTGCTCATGATCAAGGTTTCGAACCTGCCGCTCTTCTTGACCACGAGCCACATCTGTCAACAATGGGTCGTGAGACTCGGTAGGCGTAAGCCCCGGGAATAGATTGCTTTCGGTGGCAATTCGGATCCGGTGGTTGTCTGCGTGGCTGACCCGGATAGCCATGTTGGCCCTTTTAGACTTATAGTGACCTGCTTCGCCAATGGATACGTCAGGCGCATATGTTATAAAGTGGTTCGACAACTTTGGTTCACCTGTGATCGTCTAGCGACAGCGTGTCATTGCAGGTGCGAACTCGAGCTTTCAACCGGCCAGGCTATTCGCACTGCATCGTGGAGGGTACGCACCCCGCTCGGTACCGACTGCAAGCTTCATTGTCGGAGGGCAGATGCGCTGGCGGTGAAATGGATATAGTATCTGTGGCCAAAACAAAATCTTTCCCAGCGGAACATTTGGTAGGCTTCCGACGCCACCGTCCCATCCTTTAAGGCCATCAGCTGGGCCTACACCTTGAATGATTCTTCCAGTGAGCAGGCTGGCTCAGAGTTGACGACATTGACGCGATGTCACGATAATTTGGAGGCGTCTAACCGCATACACGGTCGATTTATCTCTCCCATCTAGTGCTTGACGAACCGGAAGCTTCTCATCTGTTATTGTTACCTTTTCTGCGTAGCATTACGCTGCTTAAAGACCCTGGGCAAGTTGCGGCTGAAGCGCCCATGGTAGGCTGAGGGTCCAACGTTGCAAATATCCGCTGCCCGGACCGGTGGCCAACATTCGGCTGCAACACATGATGTTTTCGTGGGTTTGTTGCCAGAATGGGATCTGTCCGCTTCGGAAGCAACCTCGTCTCCCGAAAGTAGTTGCTCAGGGCGGAGGCAGCTCTGGTAGCACCGTGCCTAGAACGAAAGATACCGTTACCTGACTGACTTTGGCATGGTAGCGTGAGGGGATCGTGAGTGCCACAGTCTGGATAATGACATTTCAATCTAAATGGCTCCTATTTTTGATTTCTTGCTACCTCTATCAGACTCTCTTGGCAACCAAAGAAGCGCCAACATTTGGGATCTCGATCAGGCGAAAGAGCTTATGCTAACGGCATACTGAGAGCTATGAAGGCCGAGGACGAAGCTATATAAATTGAGGAACCAGCTCCATCTTTCTGAATGGTATTCAGGCTTCCAGGCTCTCGCCATTTCAGAGTCAAGCATCCGCCATGCGTGTTTTCTCGCTGGCCCTGGTCAGCCTTGGGGCCTTTGGCAGTGCCGCCCCGACTCGGGTTGAGCCCCAGGCGGTGGAGGCCAGGCAATACGGACTCGGCCCTCCGACGGTGACGTTGATTCCCGGCAAACCATCCCTTCCGATATTCTGGCCGGCGCCTTCGACACCTACCACCATCCTCAAGCCGGGTAAGAGAGAAGAGTCTGCCCCGATTAAAAAAGCCCCGGAGAGGCGCACCGAGGACATTGAGCTCAAGGCTCTTCATGATGCCTACTACGTGCTCCTGAAGCCCTACGACGAGAACAATCACCCTTCCTTCGGCGTATACCTCATTCTTCTCCATCTTGCCGACATTCTCTCCTCGAAGGGTATCACCGTTGATACATTCATCCTAGGCGAAGCCAAGACCACCTTTGGCATCTCATCAAAGCGGCAGGTCTTCACCATCGGTGGATGCCGTCCTCAGGATGTTATCGGTCTGCGAGCCACCCTGACAAGCCTGCTCATCATCTACGGCCCTCAACCCCCGTACGAGATCTGGAACCTCGAGCAAGCCATCATCGCTGCCCTCATTGCCTGCGGTGAGAAGGTTGAAGCTGGGCCCATCGTTCCTGAGGTGCCCGTCCCAGGCGGCCCGATCAAGCCTGAAGTTCCGGTGCCCGGTGGTCCTATTGTACCCGAGAATCCTGTGCCTGGCGGGCCTCTTGTGCCTGAGCAGCCGGTGCCTGGTGGTCCCATCAAGCCCAGTAACTGAGCAGGGTCAGAGGAGCTGGAGTAAGGTGAGACAGGGAGAGATGTTGTCGAGAGACTGAGGAGAAAATGGACGAGATTTTCTTTGTTTTCGATTCTTTTCTTTCCTTTCATCCAGTTTCCTTTCATACTCAAAAGCAAAAGGCTTGATTGACTTGTGAACTGAGGCCCCTTCCTCGTGATGACCTGCAACCTGGATACCTACAGCCAGCCTCCTTAGCCCGGTCAACCTTTGAGGTTTTGCCCATGATCTGTGACTAGATGCGGTCAGCCACATGCATGTTCTCGAGCGCCCTGACGCCCTTGGGTGATACTTCTCTCGTAGGTCATCTCATTAGATACGCTTTGATTTCATGTGGCCGACGACGAGGACCCGTATTGGGTTTCTGCCACCACAAGTCGGACCTGGGTCGCACAGTTCCAAGGCTGCTCAGCCGGAAGTCGCAGATCAGCAGTGAAAGTTCGCAGAGTCCACCTCCAAATCTTACCGAGGGGCAACTGAAGTTCCGAGGCTTCAAACTATCATGCCAGCCGACTTCCTGTCCAAACTTCGATTCACTTTCTGATGATCGCTGCCGGCCGGTCTTCTCCAAAGCTCACTGCACGTAGAGCCGCCTCACAATCTGATGCAGTCTACCAACCCGCCGAGGAAGCAGCCGGTCCCCGACGCTTGCAGACTCTGGGATACGTCCTAGGAGCCGACCAGATCGACAAACTCAGAGTATCACAAATTATCAGCAATTCTAAGGCAAGTCACCCCAACAAGGGCCATGTCCCTCAGGCCAGCTCTTCCCAAAGATCATCGACTGGCCTACCATAACCCCATCACCGTGACAGACTGGCCTCGTGTCTCGGGATTCGGGAAAGGGATCAGATGGCCAGCCATGGCGGCCACTGTGTCATCGAGCCATCAAGTCCGTCGAAGCCCGTCGGAAGCACCCGCAGCCATAGCGCCTCCCCCGGATTCTCAGAGTTTGCGTGGCGCAGCAGCTATTCCAAAGCACCAACCACCATGACGCCAGTCGGGTCGGGGGGTGGGCATATCGCCCGGCCACGAGTCATCGTGAACTCAATCTCCACTCACGGGCCCCCCTCCAGTGCGAGTGCCAAGGCGAGTTTCGTGCGCCTCGACCAAACCTTCGCAAGGTGTCAAGACCGACGGCGGTGGGTGAGCACGATTGCCCCCTATTCGGCTTTCGATGGTGACATTTTGTGACGGTCATGGCTGCAGATGCTCAAACAGGCTCTGGCGCGTGCTCGTTATTTTCCCTTGCATATCGGCAACTCGAAGCACATTGATGACTAGGTTGGCCGGCATCTCACGTATCCCGACAATCGAGATAGTCATCAAATCCATCGGGGCCCTCCGACACGAGGTCTATCCAGCGCCGAGGAAGAGGCATACGAGACCAACAAGTAGCCTGGAACCATCAGCCGCTCCCCGAAACCGTGCGGCCACGCGTAAGACGCGTCTGCTGCTGAAGTAGTAAGCCGAGGCAGCGAGAGCCCGCTGGGCAATGCAAACTAGCATAGGCGCGCCGTCAGGGCCAGGCGTCCAGAGTTATCCCCGTCCGCAATGGCCGGCCAGCCGAGAAGTGTCTGACGGCACGGCCAAGTGGGCGCCAGCGGCGTCAGCCTCGGGACCGTCACGGCCACCGTCTCGAACTCAAGGAGGATAGACCGACGATCCCCAGCCTCTCTCTCCTGAGAGTCCCTCACAACTAGGAGTTATTTGTGGCAAGCGTCCAGCTACCTAAGATCAGTGAGGCACCACATAGGGTGTGGCTGGGACCCGGCCGCTCAGATAAATGTCAGAGGCTGACGGCCTCTGAGGATAGACGGCAACCCGAAACTCTGGTTGTGTGGGGCTCGGAAACCGTCTATCTGGACAGATGCCTTGACGCCAAAGTTGGTTCGGGAAACAGAAAGACTGGCGTCGTGGGCGGCTTCTCCCCGGACGAGGTGGTGGCATCGGGTCAGCACACATAGACCGATGTCACGCCGTAGCCTTCCTCGACAAACTTGAGACTGTGATGAGCCGCCAGCGCGTGATGATGAAAATGCAAAAGGCAGGCCCAAACATGAAGTCGATCTCGAATGATGGTCGCCATGTCAGAAGAACGCTAGTCAGCCCATGGCTTTCTCTGAATCAATGGCGGTTGGCACTACTGCAGCCATGGGAGCAGGCCAGTAGCGCGCTCGTCACACCACTCGGCGCACGAGGAATAGAGGCTTGAGAAGGTGGAGGAGGCTCGGTTTGCAAGCATCAAGCGGTGCAGAGGAGGGGTGTTCGATGCTGCGGTCAGGGGAGCTTCCCCGCGCGACCTCGAGCAACCGTGATCGCTGGACGAGATAGCGCGGCGCCCGCAGACGACAGCCACCCTGACGTGGCAGCACTCGTGGACATGACACTACGGTACCTTGGCTACCTCCTGGCCCTCAGCTCGAAGCCACTAGTAACGACTGGTGGAGGGTTTGGCACGGCGGGCAGTGGTTCAGACGGCATGCGGCATCCTGGGGGGAAATGGCTTCGCCCGGATGCGCCTGAGCGCCGGTGCTTTCACGGAGTGGCAAATCTTGCCTGCCGACTCCGGGTTGTCAGAGCATTGTCGGCAGATCGGGATGTTGGATGTCCATCGTCATCTCGGACCAGCCACACCACCTGTCAAGCCGTTCGCAGACCAGGGTTGCCAAATCTTAGGGCCATAGAGGACGTCCCAGAGATGAAATCTACGAGGTCCGTGGTCAGCTAAGTTTTCCAAGTCGTGGCTCGGACAGTGGGATTTTTTTGCTCAGCAGTACGGCAAGCAAGTCCAGACCCATGGAGCGGTTGGCGATCTGGTCCAGCAAGCGGCGGGGCATGTCACTAGCACTTGATTTTCGTAATGTAGAAATTATTCAAGACCACCAAATCGCAGATCGCAGGACTTGGCAGGCTCGGGAGCGGGTTTCTGCGGTCAAGGCGGTCGCTGCCGTTCAGCAGCCCATCGAGACGGCAAGCAGGCAAGGATGGTCACTGCGAGGACGGCTTTGGAGTCATGTTTTGCTGACTCTGGTCTAAAACTCCGCGCCAGATGAGCCTGGGAAGGAGATCTGGGTCGGTAAGTAGTGGCATCTCGGCTCACGTGGATGGTGGTTGGTGAGCTGTTTCGACGAGTCCCAAACCAACTGCCGGAGGACCGTGATGAGCCCATGTGTCTGCAAGCCCAGGAGCGCCATCCAGGCTAGGCATTAGACACCCTGAATTGCTGCAAGCATCCAGAGGCGTCGAGCAAGTCGCATGGTCGTTCAGTGTCCTCCTCAAGCAAGGCAAGGGATGAGAAGTGAGCAGATCGTTGGACACGCCCGTCAAGTTTCGGCAGCAGGCAACACGAAAGGGCCCTTCCAGACCACGAAGGCGCCTCCACCAGCACCTCACAAAGGGCCAGTCGTGGGTAGAGGTTGCACGGTCGAGAAAGGCGCTACGAGGTAAGAGTGGACGGGGTTGCACTCACACCGCCAGCCGGTTGCGTCTGTTGGCTTTCTTGGGTCTTAGATTCTTGGGTGGACGCACTGCTCGAGCAAGGCATCACCCAATGATCGCCATAGGACGCACTAGGCAGTCGAGAGGGGGCGTTCAATCGTCCAGGCGGGCTTCTAGCCAGACGCGAGCTCGCCTAGAAGGGCAAGGCTAGCAGGGACGAAAGTAAGCAGGCGGACGAACCACTCAAGCGGAGGAGGGGAGGAGAGGGGACGTGGCGTCAAAGGGGAAGATCATCAGCAGGCCTGCCAAGAGGTGAAAAAAAAGGAACGAGAAGGAGAGCCAAGCCAAAGGCCACGCGCGTTGCATCGACCCACCACCATCCATCGCTCCCGGCGCCCGATTTCTCTCTCTCTCTCTCTCTCTCTCTGTCTCTCTTTGGGAGACCATACCTCTCTGGCCAATCTATTGGACGCCGCCAGTGAACACCCAACGGCGTCGAGTCGCTAGCCCGCTCGCTTGCTCGCCTGGTCGCCCACCTGGGGTCGACATGGTACAGGCGACCCAGGCTGGCGAGTCGCGTTCGCCCCGACTCGCAGGGCTACTGCGGAGCTACTGCGTCGGGCCAGCCGGTGGTCCTGCGCGCAGGCGTTGCCAAGCATCGTTGGACTGCGACCGGCGACGGGGAGGGCGGTGATCATTGTTCGACTCGTGGGTCTGGTGACGTCTTGGCCTTTCGTGGGGCGCGGTCCGACCGGGGTGGGCAGAGAAGAAATAGAGTGAGCTACTCCGTTAGTGAGTATAGGAGATGGGATTTCGAGATGCTAAGGAACCGCGGCTGGGAGGGAAGTGAAGCCGAGCGATGGATTGGGTGGAAGGATGGTTGGATCGCCCTGACCAGTACGATCAGGAGGAAGAGGGGCTTGCGATGGGATGCGAGGAGCAGCAGCAGCAGCCAGGCGTGACGGCAGCATGAGGATTTGCATCCTTCGATCCCTTTCGACGTCAGCCCTCCCAAGTCACCAACCACCAACCACCTCGCTGCCGACGCAGCCATCTGCAGCGCGACCGAATGTCATTAGCTTCGTCCTGCAAGTGACATGCGGGCAGTTGGCTGGCAGGTCTTGTCAACCGGGTGCTCTTGTTTCTCAGTTGTCTGCGTTCAATCTCTCTGCCGTGTGGGTGCAGCAACCCAACCACACACTGCCGCCGCCGTCCCCCCTTGGATGCTCGCGAGACGCCCGGTAGGGAAGAAGCACATGCACATCCGCCTCGCCAATACTCAATACTGCCTCTCTTGTGTCAGCGAGCGATCATCGTCGCACAGGCCATGCACCCCTTCCTCTCCGAACGGGGGGGTGAAGCCGCCTGGTCTCGATACCGCCGCCCAACCAGACAGGGCCATCGCTGCCACACCCGTCCGCCCGTTGCCGTGTCTGTCTCTCACTGTTGCCTCACTTATCACTTGACAAAAATGCATAGCGAGGAGACACACAAAAGAGACAGAGAGAGGAGAGAGACACACACACACGCAAGGCAGGGCGGGAGAAGGGGGCCCGGTGTCGCTGCGCCCACCCTGTCCATCCCCTCTCCCCCTAAACCGCCTCCTGCACCCAGCCGTCTGCCGCACCCGAAAGCAAAGACTACAGGGGAAGAAAAAAAAAACAGGGCGGACGAGGGCGCAAATGATGTGCGTGCTCGCTCGGGAGGCACCCTCTTCCCTGACAGCAACCCAATCAGCCTGTCCTGCTACTGCTTTGCTGGCGTCAATCTTGTGCCCTCCCCCGTCGGGTTGTGTGATGGATGACTCGACAGACTACAAGTCACAAAAGCAGCGTGATGAAGAGAATGGGGCTGCTTTCGGTATGGCTGGTGAGAAGGGCTGAAGACTTGCTTCACACACACTTGGGCGCAGTAGCTCCAGGCTTGTGACGGGAAAGCCATACCACTTTCTGGAAAAAAAGCCCAGTTATGACCAAGCGTGCGTGCGCTTGTTCAGTCCGTCGCCCAGTCGCCCTTGTCTCGATGCGCCTACTCCCGCTCACGGGCGGTGATTCGGTGTTACCGTCATCAAGCTGTGGTGGTGTGAGTGAGGTGTTCTTGTCTCGGGACCAACGGCCGTGCTCTGTCATGCCCCGCTGGAGGTTGGGGTCGAAGGCTGGCTGTCGTCGGCCGGCTGTTGTACGTAGTCTGTCGTAGGTAGGTATGTTGTCTGTGGAGGGCTGTGCCCAGAGGTGCCTCTACAGCATATCACACGCAGCACCAGCGAGCAGCGCCTCCGGGCCCGGCTCCCACCCATTCTGTGCTCTTGCGCTGGGCTGACGCGTTAATTTCGTTCCTGTCCCTCCCCCCCTGGCTCCCCCCCTTCTGCCATCAGCGCACCTTTTGCAGTTGCAGCGGGCTTGCAGCAGGCTGCCGGCGTTGTCGAGTTGTATTCCGGCGGCGGTGACGGGCTCGTGATTGGGGTCCATGGCAGGGCGCTGGTTCAGTGGGTGTATCCGGCCCCTGTTCTGACAGCATGGGAACGGTGGTCTTTACCAGTCGGTGGCAAGGGTGGGCAGGCCTCTCATAGATCGATGGTAGCATTCAGGGACCAAAGTTATTCGAAGGCTGCTGCTCATGGCATCCATGACTGCTGTGTTTTGAAAAGCGACGCTTGACTTGTCATTTCCGTCCTGTCATTTTCGTCCTGTTAGACACGTTCATCACAATCACAGTGATTCGTACGATATTGGAGATGACGAGCGTCTGGGCTCAAGAATTCTTCTCTACGTGGTATCTTCCATCAAGGCCTACCCGCTCTGCCAACCACACCAGCCCGGCAGGCGCATTCCCCCTCAAATGTCCACCGTCGCCCGTTTTCAGGCACGATCAAAATGTGAACCTGTAAACAGTCTTTCATGTCTCTGATGAAAATGTTGTCTCCCGCTCTAGGTCTGTTGATCAAAACCAAAAGCGAGCACCATTGCGTTCCGAGAAACCCGCGTGACAAGAGAAGAACCTCCTCCATAAAAAAAACATGTCGGACCATCTCGGTCGACGAAGGCGCCTCCCCACCTCCTGTGAAAGCACAAGGGAGATCAAAACAGAATGTCAAAAAAACGCCTACTGCGCCTTTCCCTTTCGCTTTCGTTTCATTTGTTTGGTTGGCCGTTAACATCCCGTGGCCGAATCTTTCCGGAAGAGATGTCCAAACTCCGCGCTGACAAGATACACCGATAAAAAAAAGAATACAAT
>NW_003315032.1:1456293-1461471 GCF_000150825.1 Verticillium alfalfae VaMs.102
ATTCCAATATCGCAATAGACATAAGGAAAATGGGTAGAGGACTAGAAAAAAGAACTCCGCAGATGGAATCCATGGGTCCAGTCCAATGTGTCCAAGGTTCGTGGTAGATACAAATGGGTGAATGTGATCCAAGGGGATCAAACGTGTGGGTGTCGCTGGTGTCGTGTCGACCTTTTTTGCTTTTTGGGAAACCGGCCAGCCTTTTTGGGTTTGATTCGTTAAAACGTATAATTTTGGGAGTACTGGCGGATCGGATGTCGAGTCCAGCCATGTCAAAAGTGTAATGGGTGAGAAAGTAAACGTGTGGCGTTTGTGTCAAGGATTTGTGGTTTGCGTGGTGGTTATCCTTTTGTCGCCGTGTCCTCTGGGCGTTCCATATCTAGTAGCAGTGCCAGCGGCTCGGGTACAGAAACGTATGGTCCATGAAAGCAGGAAGATCTAATAGCATCCCTGAGGAGCAAAGAGAGGAACCTGGTGGTGGAAAGGCACGTGCGGGTGGATCGCTGGCGCCTGCTGCACATACTTGACCATCTCCCACCAAAAAGGGAAGTAGGGCTTGGGAGGCGGTGCCGCACATGCTGCCTGGTACTGGATCTGGTGTGCATGGACGGGCATCGGGACCTGGGGCATGGAGACGTGGGGCATGGGACCGGTGTAGTGTTGAGGCACAAACTCCTGTGTGGGGAAGAAGGACGGCGCTGGGGGCTCTTCTGGTTCGTACGCATGGGGCGCTGGGCACTCGTGCGTCTCCGGTTGTTGCTGCTGCTGCTGCTGCTCTTGCAAGAAGTCTTCGTCCAGGTCATCGATGGTTGAGCCGCTCGAGGTGAGCGAACCGTCATCGTCAGAGCAGATGGATCCCTCGTCAGAGGAAGAAGAGGCGGGGGAGAGGGTCATGTCGTAATCGTCATCCATGACGATGGCCTCCTCACAATCAACGTATTCAATGGGGTGGTGGATGAACTCTGGCGTGGCCACGGGGGAAACCTCGGGGACGTGCAGAGTCACAGGGGCGACGGCGGGAATGGTCAAGACCGAGCAGGCCTGAATCCGGGCGCGCAGCTCGGTGACGGTGATCCTCTGCTCTGGCTCGCGGGTGAAAATCCTTCCAAGGATGTCGTTCAGGTCGTCCGAAACGGGCAAGATGGACTTGAGGAACTCCTGGTTACGGGTGAAGGCCCGGTAGGTGGAATCCTCAAAGGAGGCCTGTTTCCATGGGTTGCGTCCACAGGTCAGGTTGACCAGAATCACGCCAAGGCTCCAGACATCATTGGGGGCGCAGAAGTAGTAGGGTCTCCGGGCAGAGTGGTCCAGGCATTCTAGCAAGAGGGAGAAGAAACGTTAGTGGGGTGCTGGGGCAGATAGGAAAAGAAGAGAAGGCACGGCAACGTCGGCCGAGGAAGGGAAGGTTAGCCTACCTGGGCTCATGTAGAAGGTCGAACCGCAGCCATAATCTTCGGATCGCTCCGAGGCGGTCGCCAGGCCGAAATCTGCGAGCTTCACGGTCTCTCCATGGTTCGACACAAGAATGTTCTCAGGCTTCAGGTCCCGGTGGTAGATTCCAAGAGCGTGGCAGTGCTCGACGGCATCCAAGATTTGCAGGAATACGCTCTTGGCGAGTGCATCCTTTCCAACGTATTGGCCGCGCTCTGTAATGTTATAAAACAGGTCTCCTTCCGGGCAGTAGTCCAAGATCACATAGATGCAGTCTGGGTCGTCGACAATCTTCAGCATGGAGACGACGTTGGGGTGTGCTGAGGCGAGGTAGTGGAGGCGGATCTCCCGGTTCTGAAACGCAACCTGTCGCCTGTCCAAGGGAGTTCCGTCCTGGTTGAACTTGCTGAGGCACTTAACGGCGTACTTGATGCCCGTTTTGACATCGACGGCCGAGTAGACCACGCCGTAGGCGCCAGTACCCAGGATGGTCGTCAGCTGGAGCTTGCCTTCGAGATACCTTCCCAACCGAGCCTCCGGGGTCAACGGGATGTAACGTGCTTGGCAGTGTGGCGCTGTCGTGATGGGTTGTTGCAGGCCGCACTTGTTGCTGTGATGATCTTCGTACACCGGGCGAGGCGGGAGGGGTTGGGTATCCGTGTGTTGGTACATGCTGCATGTTATGCGATTTGTGGGGGGGTAGGAGTAGATCCTGGAAGTCCAAATGGGGTGATTATTCCTTTCTCTGGAGCACTATGTCGGTAATAGGAACTTCTTCGGGGAGGAAAAAGTCCTGCCAGAGAAGAAAAAGGAAAAGCAGCAACGGGAATCCTTTGGGTCCTTGGGGATGGATGGAGAGTAACAGAAACCAAAAGCAACAGTCCACGGGAGAGAAGAGTCCTTGGATTTCCTTGTGGGTCGTTATCGTTGACGTCGAGTAAACGAGTCAACAGACGACGGGATGAGGAGTGATGATGGCGTGAGGGGCGAAGAGGAAGAGTCGATTTTGTTGTGTTAGGGGTCGAAGAGAGCTGTTGGTGTCCAAGTCCTGGTCCAGGGAGATGGTTCGTGAGAGAGATGAGGAAAGTTGACCGAAGGGACAGGTGAGAAAGGGTGGGGGATGAGGTTCAAAAAGAAGTTCACCGCTGATGACGGGGTGGGATGCGAAGGTTGATATCGTCTCTCTCGATGAGCGAACGAGCGAACGAGAGGGAAACAGGGGGGGGGGCCAGTACGTACTCCGTGCTGCCCGTGTGAGCAGGGGTGGGTGCCTGTGTGCGTGCAAGTGAGTGAGTGTGTTACTTACGTGGGTTGGTGGGCCGCGAGGCTTCCCAAGCACCATGGGCCAAGCAAGCATAGGCATCTCTCACTTTCCACACACAGACCACTTGTCTTCACTTTCGAAGGAAGACCCTGGTCGCCTTGGTCGTGGGTCGTGGGTCCGGCGCCGTAATGTTAGTGACATGGATGGCGGCCGCGGTGTCTTAGCGGTCGGTCCACTCAACCTGGAGCCTGCTATTCTTGTTTCGATCCGTCCAGCGGCGGAGGAGTGGGTCACAAAAAGGCGAACGCATTGGTCAGATAGAGTTCCCCCTAGCAGAATGATGGAGGGGAGGGGTGTGCTCACCAGAGAGCTAGGGGGGCTGGGTGTGCGTCTGGAGGGCAGAAGACACACCGACCAACAGATGGGCTCCTCGGAGACGTCAGGTATCCACCTTGACGCTACGTTCTGCTGCAAATATACGAGCTTGGGCAAGTTCATTGATGAGCGCGACATCATGACTGGCCACAATCTGTTGCAGGGGGGGGGGAGGGGGGCGTGTGCGGCGAAAAGTGCTGTCATTCGTTTCCTGGGCTTGTAACGCGACGCTGGCTCTGCCACATCCTCTCTGAAGCCAGCCACGAAAGGTGGGGATCAGCTCACCCAGGATACTGATGCTGTTGCTGATGACTCGGACGGGCGAGAAAGTGCGAGGCAGAGGGCGAAAGAACGGCTGCCGCGGGGGCGTCTTGGTGCGTGCAGTGGCGGGAGCTGGCCTCGCTGTCGTCGAAAGCGAGGCGACGACGGGTTTGGCAGAGGCGGGACGATGAACAGTGCACAGACACGTCCCTCGCTCTCTCCTCCCCTTGCTGGTCCAGGTATTTGGGGCGACTTCGAAACTATCCCTTCAACATCATCATCGTCATGGTCGGAGAGACCCCGTGGCCTGTCGCGGTACCGGTCAGATCGTCGTCCGGTGTGAATCGGCGGCTTTGAGAGACACCGGGGGACACCCTGGGGTCATCCAGGATTGTGGCATTTGATTATGGCAACTTGGGCGAATGTCCTCAAACCCGCAAGCAAGCAACCCTTCTTTTTTTTTTTTAGGGTCGCGTGATGGCCTCAAAAAAGGACCCTTTATTGTCCCGTAAGCTACGCCTTGTCATCGTGATGGCAACGGCTGCCGAGGGAGGCCCGGCGCTTTGCTTTTCGGTGACTCAAACAGAACATTCGGGGTGAAAATGGGCTGCTCCTCGACGGTTGTGTGGTGTTACTTCCCATTGTCGTCGACTGATCACAAGCAACCTGACCTAGCTAGACTGGCGGAGGAAACCTCGTGGCACTTGGCAGGCTGTTTGCATGAAAACGGCGTGCCGTCAAAAACTTCACTGAGACCACCTCCCAGCGTCCCAGACTTGTCGGAAGGTAGCAAAGGGTGTTCATGTTCGCAGCGAATGCCACTTCGGACTCCAAGCAGCCCCAGTCTTTTTTTTGCCTGTCGTTTCGCTGCAAACGTCTCGCCATCAGTCCTGGCCGAGAGTCTGTGTCACATAACATCGTCGCCGTTTCGGCCTGTCAAGGATGGGACGGCGCCTGCATTATGCTACGATGGAGGCGCCGGCCTCTCGACTTTCTTTCTCTGCTGCCTGTCCATCACACTTGGTCGATCCAGATTAGTAGCCTCGACCACAGTTCATAGGTCGAAATGCTCATTCCGTTGATGCAGCCTGCGCGACGCGTCTACTTCGTAGTCACAAGTGTGCAGTGGCAAGCTGCGCTGCGAGGGAGGCGTCGTTGGCTCACATTGCGTCTCCCATGTGGTCGTGAGGTTGGCCTGATGGTGCACTCTGGCGTCAAGAGAAATGACGGTGGTCGGTCGGTGTGTGAGGCGAACCGCAAGCATGCGCCCGATAGGATGGTCTGGCTCTTTTCGCAGAACGAAAAAGAAACAACTGTGCAGAAAACCAAGGGACGCCAAGGGAGCCGTCAGATCGTCCAGTGGTGGCACCCAACGTGTTGTGCCTGGTCATGCCAGGATGCGAAGCCATGATCAGGGTGGCACCAGCGCGAGCGCTCATGGGTCAGCACCAAAGGGGGGGTGGCCCGGGTTGGTTTGCGCTGTCTGACAAGGTGCGGTGCGTGATCCACCCAGGTTTTCGTGCATGTCGTCCTGCTGCAACAGGGCGGCGAGGCGGAGGCAGAAGTGCCTGAGGCGCGCAGAGTCGGGCCAGCCCTGTGTGTCTCGTTCTGCCCGTCATGTCGCCCATCGGTACCCACCCTTGGATGCGCAGGCCGCAGATACAGCATGAAAGCGCCAGGTGACGAGATGGTGGGGTCAGAGGAGGGAGACGAAGGCCCCTCCTGGCTGCTGATGGCCGACCGCCTCGGCTGGGCCACTCATGTTCCATGCCACGCCTGGTGGACGTCCGTGCTACGTGCAATGCCGTAATCCCTGCTTCTTGCTGCTTCCTGGTGCTTGTCAAAGG
>NW_003315032.1:1461571-1485159 GCF_000150825.1 Verticillium alfalfae VaMs.102
ACCGAAACAATATAAAAGATGTGATCGTCTTAAATATTCTATTTTATCGTGTCTCTGTCCCAGTTGTATGCTGCGACCAATTCGGCACTCCCGAGCCGACATTACTCGAATTAATTCGACCTCCTTAGCTTTTTTACCTAACAAATACTACAACGACCTAGGGAATTGAAAGCAGAAGTCCCCCTGGAGCGCCAATCCGGGGAGTGGGCTGTGCTCCAGCCAATCCAATGGGGTTAGCCTCGGGCGAGCTGTGCTGCAGCATTACTGCTGCAGACGGAGCGCTCATGATGGTGCTCCCCGTGCGCCCGTCGCATTGGCCGTCCCCGTCGTGCACGTCGATCTTGGATGATTGGCCGTCGCTGCCGTAGCCGTAGCCGTCGTCGAGATTCGAGGTTCAATGTCGACATGGGCTCCGGTACTCGATTCACGAGCTGGCCCCACGGCCAGCCAGGGAGAAGGAGTATGGGTCCTCCAAGGCGTGGCCTGGCCTCGTTCCTATGGTTGTTTATTGTTGTTGCTGCTGTTGTCGTGTGTCATGGGGTTCGTTTCGTAACTCGGCTCGGGAATGTAACTTTGGGGCGCTCGAACAAGATTGAGAGATTCTCGAGGTTGACTAGAACAGGCGGTCGATAATCTCCGCGATGCGGTGCCTGTGCGTGCCGCCGTGGAGCAATGACGGACCAGCATCCCAGTTGGGGACCTGTACCGTGCCATGAGGCAGGCGTGCAATGTGCCGTGCTCGTCGTCAGCGACAGGAAGAGTAGGGTCTTGGTCCCCTTGTGAGGACGTAACGTGAGCAGGGGCTGGAATGTCTCAGAGTGTTGATGGCAAGGATCGTACATAATGATCAAAGTGGGTTGGTTGATCTTCCCAGCCAGCCCATGGAAGGGAGGGAATGTTCGAAGGCCGATGAATGAGTGCCCAAAAGTTGATGCCTTACTGCCGCAGGACAGAGCCTTTCAGGCATGAAAAGAAGCTCGGACCATTACGAATGGCGGTCAAGATTTCGACGATATGCATGTAGACCGAATTCAGCCTAGCGCCCTTAGCCGAGATCTGATCTTGACAACAGGGCCACTGAATCATGGCCAGTCAACTCCTTCGAACACGTCGAAATCTCCCGAACCCTTGCAAGCCTTGCCCCCCCCCCTCTTCGAACTCGAACAAGCAACAAGCATCTGGCCCGAAGCATCCAAGGCGCTTTTTAGTAGTGCCGACCGATTCTCTTCAATTGTCTGCTGATGCTTTGCATACCCAAAGTCTCAGCTCGAACAGCCTGCTACAGTACGGCGGGAACAGACCTTCGGATCGAGATGGAGGCAGGCCCCTTGCTTCTGACGATGGAAACACATGCGTCTGGTCCATCTCCAGAACTGTCACTATGCTCGTTGCAAACAGCCACCAGTCAGTTGCACCTGTGTGCACCACCGAAGGAGACGGGCCTATTCAGCGCACAGGCGCCTCTGCTACCAGGCAAGCGGTGGCTGGCCCCCTAACTACCCAAGCTCCCGCTTCGCTTGCCGACTATTGACATCTGGCGCGATGCTCGCAGCGGCTTGAGCGGCCGCCGATATGTCTCTCCTGAACCTTCTAACTGCCGGCTATTGCGTCAAGCGAGTCTCGCTGGGGCCGTTGGCTGGTGCATATCCCCACGTCCGGGTCGGGGACTGGCCCGAGAGCCTGTCTCCGGACTTGCGACCTGAACTGCCTCACCGCCCGCTCGATAGTCTCCGGTGTATCTATCGAATCAAGGTGTCCCGGTGTATTCAGATACACTCACTCTCTCTCTCTCTGTCGCGTCTGCCCTCTCGTCGATCTGGGATGCGCATTTCACTGTCTAGCTAGCCTGAGCTTAATGCTAGCTCGTGTCACAAGGGAGCATTTGCTTTTGCCCATGTGTGTTGATGCACATTGCATACTTCACAGTACACATTGCCAGAGTCCGTCCCAAAAACGCCCGCACGCGTCCAGCGACATTCTTCGGGCAGTTCAGCTGGGACGTCAACATGTCATGCCGCGTTACAGAGGCGCATCCGCGATACTCTCGGCCCCCACAAACCGCCATGCTCGAAAGGACGGTGTGAGCATCCTAGTCGATAACATTCAATGACACTTTCTCGCCCCCTCTCTCCCCATGGATTCCTAGAGTGTGCCACTCACCATCCGAATCGACCATGGCCCGCATGCTGCGAATCGATAGAACACCTTGTGAATCCTACCAGCCGGCCCTTTGGGGGACATATTGTCCGAAAAATGCCACAAAAAGTGCGCTAAGCGCCGAAATTACATTGTTACAGACTCATTTGCCCGCTACACACCCCTCTCTGTGGCGGGACATTGGAGCACCACTCAACAACCGGCATGGCGCGCTCCGTCCCGAGGGGTCGCCATGCCTCGTCTGCCCTGCTCACTTGTCAGGTCGCTACAAACGCTGACAGCTTGGCGTCCCAGTGCAGGTAGTGCGCGCCTGGCGCGGGACAGAGCGAGAGTGTGAGAGAGACACATACCTCCACGGCGCGCCATGATACGGTCTTGACAAACTCCCGAGACGGCACGGGCACCGAGACAAATCACCCCAACTTTCGCAGGCATGTTGCTTTTTACTGTACCTCTCCGACATGCAAGCGCCAGAAGCTCAGCGCACGACACATCGCATGTTGATGCTCCGAGCCAAGGGTCCGAGACCCCCCATCAAGAGGCCTGAGACCGATGAGGCTGGGCTGCTGGGCGGGCGTAAGACGGCACACAACACAGGCGGCTGGGAGGGGTGAAAAAGCATTCAAACGCCCATCGTACGCTGGATCGACAAGATCGTGGAACTTTGACGTGTCAGCCGCCGTCCAAAGGAGGAGAACAAACTTCACCGTTGACCGAACCCCCCCCCCCCCCTCCCTCTGCAAAGTGGCCAGGGCTGACAGCGCCCTGTCCTCGTCCATCCACCCTTTGATCTCATGTCGGCCTGTCCGCAACACGCCTCAAACATAACACTTCGGCCGGAGGCGTCAGGCTGTTTATGCGATTTAGCCCCCCAACCCTGGCCCTCTAGGTTAATCCCAAACAAGGCTGCACGTTCTGAAAATCACGACGGAGTATCGTCTTGGATCCATGTTGGTCCCAGAGTGTCAAAACATCAGATGGCCAGTCCGTCGGCGAATTCTCTACCGGGAACCACGTCGTATTTGCGCTTTCGAACATGAGGACTGAAATAAGCCGATGTGACGAGGCATGAAAGCACGAGGCGACTGGGGGTCTGGTCTGAGACCTCTCATCCCGAATCAGCAAGATGGGCAGACTTCCCTCACCGACGTGGAACTGCAGCGGGACGCGACCGAAGGTGCGAAGGTTCTAGGGATTCAATAGTGTGGCCCACTGCCCCCCTCCGATCTGGCCCCCAGTGGTACTGCTGCATCACCACATGGCACGGCGTCTTGGGCGTGTTGCGGTTTCGAACAAAAGGGCGAGGAAAGAGAATACCACGCTGTGGGTGCGGCCTGACGATGGAACGCAGGCGTCACACTACCTGGTCAAATGGGGGAAGAAACCCTGGCGATCACGTTGCCGTCATTTCTTTTGCCTTGGGTTTTGCTTTTCTCGCGGGATATTGTCTCGGAGCGACGGTGCAGTTGGGCAGGGAGACTGGTCGCTCAACCCGCCCACACCACTGCCGGAGCCTTGGCAAGACCACCAGCCCCAAGACCACGCACGCAAAGCACCACACGGTCGTTGTTTGAGGAGGCGTCTGTCTACTGGCTTGCGGGCGACGAAGCGACCGTTGAGCAATCCGCAGGGAGCGCTGATCCCGTGACCACGTCACTGGCGCCTGGCGGGGGATCGCTGGCTCAATGGGATGTGATGTGTTGGCGTCTTGGGGGTTTGTTCGTTGGTGCAAGGCGGCTGATTCCATCACACCAGGGCCCGGCCAGCCTGCCATCACTAACACAATACACGATCGACCGCACTATTGGGTCCTGATATGGGGGGTCCCAACCGGAGTCGCAACCGGGACTCAATCTCCCACGCCGACTCACCCGTAGTGCTACTCCAGCTCAGCCGCCTAGGTTGGTGATGCAACTTCGCATTTGCAACTGCGGACACGGGCTAGAACTCAGGTGAGCCGAGCTAGAACAATGAGCCCGCTTCAATTTTGCCTGAAGCTGACGATCGTGATCGATGGGCGGCTCATTTGACAGCGACCAATCCACAAGGCGCAGCGTGCTTCGCGCACGCACATGGAAAGAGGCACAAGCACCACTCACACTATCGAGCCCATCCCAATAACGCGGAGCGCCTTGTGTGGGCTGCACACCCACTCACACCACATCACCCGGACCAAGAGAGCCTGCACAAGCGAAACGCCCGGGCCTTCCCCTCCGGCTCGCCGGGACATGACATCAAGTGCAACCGGCGCAACGCCGCTCTTCGCCCGGGTGGGCAGGTGACTCCAGCACAGGCGCATTGATCTCCGGGCGCGCTACCTAAACCTCGCTGCTTCCCTGAACTTGCACATCGCGATCGAGGATCACCACGCATGGGCCCTCGAGAGTGTGAGGTCAAAAATTTAAAGAGCCCCCTTGGGTGTGCTTGATCTTCGGTCTGACGTCCAGCGAGTCGGGGCGGCTGGTCGGCTGCGTTGTGCTATTCGCCGTCACTTCCTCGAGCGCCCGTCGAGCGCCCGCCAAGCGCTCTCGTCCGATGATGCGCGAAACATGCTGGGTTGGATCGGCTTCTCTCCTTGAGACAGATGGCTTTCTCACCCTCTCCATCGTGCCTTGTGTCTAGTCATCCGATGCAGGTTTCGAATGCTGCTGAACGTGCACGCTGTCCTTTCATTATCGCCACCTTCTCCCTGGGTTGCAAGTGCAAGGTGTCTCTTGTCTGTGCGACGGCTACAGCGACGGCTACTACGTCACTGGCGAGGCCGTGCTATTCATCACCGCGTGTGTGCATGAGGGTAGGGATGTTATTATTCAGGGATGCATCACTGGCCATTCCCAATTACGTCCGTCCAAACCCCGTCTACATTGTTTTGTTTGTAGATCAGTATGCACTCTATGCTGCATAAATCGCCACCGCCTGATGAACCACAGTCCGATGATAGTGAGGTTTGAACAGTTCCGGAGCCAGTGACCCCGTTGCGGGCTACTTCGCCTTATCGCAACCCCGTTTCCCGCTCTTGTAGATTGCGCGGCCTGCTGTGTGCATGTAGTGTAGACCTACGCGGGCCGCCTCAAGCACCGAAACAATGCGGCTCTCCGTGTGGAAGACATCTTTCCTGCCTGGTACATCTGCGTTAACATGATTGCTGCCTTGCGATTCTGCCATATTTGTGATACCGACGTGCCGTCGAGTGGTACAGCCGGACGAACTGCAGATGGGGGGGGGGGCAATGGGCGTGTGCTCCTCGTCGAAAGTGAACGAACCTGAGCCTCCCCGGCCAGACTCGCACAAGCACGGTGTCGAGGTGGTCATGCATGCGGCTCGCCGGGTGTCCTAAATGGCAGTCGCTGCCGACGTGGAAGACAGTAAGCAGTCCACGTAAACGGTAATAGTATGTTTGTTTGAACCTGAAAAAAAACCAGTTGGATATTAATTCTGCTATCCGGATCCACGCGTCAAGTAGGAATATTGTCTAGATCATTCGTGGCTGTCCAAACTTTTCAGCAATCCTAGCAAGCTCAGGCTCCCTGATATCGATGTCCAACGCGACGAGACATCTCGTGACGAAAACCCACGTGAGGATGTCGTACAGACTGACGTCCCACGTCATCAGCCGCCTCTGCATTCTCGTCGTGATACCTGGCCATGTTGGGGCACGCGAACGGTGCAACGATGGGGTTATGAGAGTTCACCACAGCCTCCTTGGCGCCCGGATCGTCACGACTGCATGCTCCGTCTGTGACGGGGTGTGTTTATTGAGGTAAATCGTCAATTTCAGAGGCCAGTCTGTACGGACTTCGTCTCGTTGCCTGCACACAGGGCCCAGCGGCTGGTGAATCTCTCCGAGGACAAACTTCCAACGGGTCAGTGTCGTGTTTGCCGCCCCCCCCCCCAGAGGTCACGAGGAACCTGGTTCCGCCGAGCAAACTAGCTGCATCGGCAAGTGAGGAAAGCGTTACATTCAGACGGCGGCATCAGACGCCGTGTGGAAGCATAGAATAGGCCTTCTACTGGCATCGTCGCCGGCTCTGTGGCGGAGTGCAAGCTTCAACTCCATCGAGGCTTAGCATTCTTATCTCATGCAAGCAGGGATGCCATGCACGCAACACTCAAGGTGATGCACTGAGCTATGCTCCCATTTTCAAGCTGAGTCATTTCGAGAAAAAGTTTATTGCTGCGATCCAGCAGTGCCAAATCTAACCTAGACATCTAACCGGATCACGATTCATATCGTGATGGGATGCGGGGCACTCCATGCAGTCAGGCCCCCATGGCACGCCGTCTAAGCCGGCGTCAGAGGAAGGCATACTCACAGCCAGCGTTGCATCTTCCTCCCTCGCCCTCGCCTCCTCCATTACTGCCACGCCTCCCCTACCGCTTCGCAGGGGGCAGTCTCGCCGTGAAGAAGGGGTGCTTCAGGGCGTCCAAGGGCTTGATCCGCTTCTCCGGGTTCAGCGCTAGGCAATGTTCGAGCAGGTCGATAAATTGGTTGAGATCCCTGGTCTCGGCATCGCTCATCCCCGCCGCTGCGGTTGTGAGGCGCGTACGCAGGTCGCGAGTGGGCTTCACGATCGACAGGGTTCTGACGGCAGTCTGTAGGACAAAGAGTGTCAGCATGATGCTCTTCAATATTTCCATTTCAGACAGCGCGAGAGTCATCTTCTGATTCAACGCCAGCCTATCCGCTGGACGTGTTGGCTCGAACTTGAGGCCTGCCGGACAGGGTGGGAGCGGGAGGATGCCATGCAGGCGGGCACGTCGTACATCGGGGGCCAACATCGCGCGGCCCGGCCTCCCTAGGTGAAGCTTGTAGACGTCTTCAATCGCACATGCCGGCGCCAGCCCACGCGCCGGCCGTCATGGAGTACATCGGGAGTGACGGCTCCACACGCGTCCTGCAGGATCTGACCGCGCCCCCAGCGCTTACAGCAAGCGAGAACAAGAATAGCAGCACGACCAAGGAGGTTGGCCCCACGGGGATGGAAGGATGAAGGATCAAGCCGTCGATGACAGGAAACAGAAAAAGAAAGCAGAGTCACGCACCTTGCCGAGCACCTTGTCATGCTCAACGCTGATGAAGTTGCCTAAATCGTCGAAATGCATCGCTGAGAGCTGACCTCGCTTGTAGAGCTTTGGCGTGATCTTGCCACGTACTTCCATGATGGCCTTGAGCATCTGGTTGTTACTGTCACCCGTGAACAAAATCTTGCCAGTGTAGAGCTCATAGAGAGTGCAACCAATGGACCACATGTCGATGGCGTAATCGTACGGCATTCCGAGAATGACCTCGGGAGCGCGGTAGAAGCGACTGACGAGGTACGGCGTGATCTCGTTGTGCGCCGTGGCAGCGTCTGACCGATCAACACCCGTTCCCAGATCACAGATCTTGAGCACGTTTCGATTCTCGTTGACCAAGATATTGTCAGGCTTCAGATCGGCGTGGATGATGGTGCATTTGCGCATGTGAGCCAGTCCCACAAAGATCTGGTGCGCGTACGCCCTGGTCGCGCCCAGGTTAATGCCAACATTATTACCAAACTTGCGCAGCACTTCTCGCAAATTGAGACTGAGGTTCTCAAAAGCCATGCAAAGATGGCCGTTGAAGTCGAAATGTCGCTCAAACTTGACAATATGCTTTCGGTTCTCGGGATCAGCATCATTGAGCTTCTGAAGGATGGAGATCTCAGTAAAGCCGCCCTTGCGCAGTGCATCATTGTTGCGCATGATCTTGATGGCAACGAGCTTCTTCGTTGTAATGTCAACAGCGCGCGCCACGCCTGAGAACATGCCCTTGCCGAGCATAGACTGAACTTGATACCGACCGTTCATAACCTCGCCAATTCGGATCTTATAGTATCCTTCCTTATCGTCACCGTCAAGAATGCCACCCACTGGTTGAGCTTGGCCTGGTGTTCCCTTGTCTTGGTTCACCACCATGGCCTCTGACTGCTTCGGGGCGGCATATTTTTCCTCATCAAAATCGTCGGCAAACATGTCAAAGTCATCGTCGTCATCATCACCATCGCCATTTGTGTCTTTTGCCGGTGCAGGCTCAGGTTCTGTGATGTCGGCCTGTGTTTCAGCAAGGGCCTCGCCGTGCAGACCGACGTTACCATGCCGCAACTCATCGCGTTTTCCATCCTCTTGCATGTCAGCAGTCGGATCGTAATCAGCAGCCGATGGACCATCGTCGTCCAAGTCATTGACCGCATGTCGGTTGATGAGATCCGTTTCGGTCAATATGTCAAGAGCTGGTGATCGGACATCCTGGGGAGCGTTGGAGCTCGGTGAACCCATGTCTGTCAAATTAGCACGAGCGACCTTGATGGAAGACAGAAACCAACCTGATAATGGGGTATCGACATCCGTTCGTGACGGTGTGCCCTGTCGAGTGTACGCTGGAGAAGAAATGGTCGAGCGATCAGCAGCATGCACGGCATGAACCAGGAGAGGTGTTGCGGAACTGGACTTGGCCAGGAGCTCAGCACGACGCTTGCGTCGGCGCTCAATCTCGGCTTCCTCGTCGATGACTGCCGGCTCTTCAAAATCCTGAAGGTCATCCTGAGGGGGCTCTTTGCCGTTTGCCTCGCCGTTTGCATGTTCTTTGAGAGGTTTAGCAACTTCTTTGGGAGCACGTGGATCATCTCCTACTGAGGCCCGTTTGAACGACGAGAGTCCATTTCTGAAGTCACGCTGGTTCTGATCATGCTGCTGTGCTGATCGTGAGACGTCACCGCCGCGAGTAGGACCCTGATCATCTCTCCTGTATCTATCGTCTCGCCCGGAGCCGCGGGAGCCTCGGTAGGGTGAGCGACTGCGTTGTCGGGGCCTCTTGTCGGGGTAACGGTCCTGATCGTGCCCACGCGGGCGACCGGACTCGCGGCCGTGATCTCCGTTGCGCCCATCGTAGCTGTGGTTGGAGGCACGCGAGGGCGACCGGTCCCTGTCGTCGTATGAGATGCGCGAGGACCGCGCATTGTCGCGATCGTGGTCTTCGTAGTGCACGCGGAAGCGACGGCTATGGTCTCGCGCCCTGCCTCCGTAGTCGTGGTCGTCGCGCGCCCGCTTGAAGCCGCGAGGCGAGGGGCTGCGTCGTGACGGGCCTCGCCGCGGGCTGTCGTATTCGGGAGAGCGTGATGCCGCGTATCTATCTCGGGTTCTGTCTGGGCGGTCAACACCGTTTCCGTCAAGCTTCTTCGGCAGTGAAGTTGCCTTCAAGTCTCCAGCATCATGCTCGACGATCTCTCCCTCGTCGGAGCTCGACGTCATCGTTGTGCTGCACGCGCTGTGCGCGTAGGGTGATATGCAAGTCCGGCAGAGGGGAATCCCCTAGGCTTTTGATGCGCGAGGCAGAACGTGTCAGCAGGGGTCTTTGGAGGCGTTTGAAAGCGGCAGGAATCAAGGCGAACCGGATGACTCTGTCGACTCAGCTCATGGGGTAAGAACGACGGCCAAGAGGCAGGGTGAAAGCGATGGTATAGGTAGAGTCAAGGGCAGTTGGCAGCGCAGTTGGTAGTGTTGGGCCTGCTTGACACTGTCACAGCAATGGGTTGAAGGAAGGCATTCGCGTGACGTCGACACAAAGGAACTCGCCGAGACCAGGCAGATGGACGCTCCCAGCAGGAAGGCTGGAGGCTGGAGATAACGGAGTAAAACCGGGTCGCAGATAAGCTCACGTTTAATTGCATTAACCGAAGTCCCCGACCGCCGCCCCGATGAGGGGCAATTTTCACCCCTCCAAGACTGCTTGTCTAGTTGGAGCACTAGGCCGTCTGTCGTCTCCTTCTGCATCGCGTCCAACTTCGAACATCCACCTTGCTATTCCACTCCACTAAGACCCAGCACTCACCAGATACAAATCAGCACAATGGGTGGCGCAAACCGCGACGGTTGGTCACCTCTGTCCCCCACCTGTTCGAAACGGAACATGTAGGGGCCGCCCTACGAATCGCAGCCACTGACCAAGTTTGCAGGTGGCAAGGCCAAGCCTCTGAAGGCCCCCAAGAAGCAGAACAAGGAGATGGATGAAGAGGACATTGCCTTTCCGAGAAGAAGAAGGCCGGTAGGTGAAACTTCGTTCATGTTTCCCCTCGATCTTTGCGCTGACCATACTGCGCCACAACAGAGGAGAAGGCCCGCAAGGAGATGGCCCTCAAGGGCTCAGGGCAAGGGCCCTCTGGCGAGCGGCGGCATCAAGAAGAGCGGCAAGAAATTAGACGAAGTTTCCGGGATCGACCATCGACGACCGAAAATGAAAAGCACGATCTGCCCGAGCAACATCGGACATCAAAGGCACGGAACGTGCTTCGCGGCGCGGGAATGGAGTCATTTGGCTTAGACAGCATCTGATACCTGAATCATGACATTTACGGACACATCTGCGGTGATACAACTTGACCGACAAGCGTTTAGACCCTTGGAAATGGTGTGATAGACCTAACGAGCAGGCTACGAGGACCGCAAAAATCCCGCCAACGCGATGGCCTTGTCATACGAGGGCCAATCCAGTACGAATGTTTCATTATCATTAAGGAGTCTGGCTCGTCCTGAATATTCGGCTTAACCCCTGTCTAGTTCGCCAAGCAAGCCGCCTCGGGGCCGTGGTGGTAATCAAAGGCCCTCCCCATACCATACAGATGCGTTGCCGCCGCCATGACGACAAACAAGTGGAAGATCTGATGGGAGCTACCCCAAATGTCGAACCGCTTCGGGTAGCTCCTCTCAGGCCACCTCGCCGCGTACAGGAACGCGCCGAAAACATACATGGCACCGTGCGCCAGAAGCCAGCTCAGGCTCATGCGGCGCTCCAGCTCAGCACGCCCGTAGATGACCAGGCCGTGGACGACGGGGACAACGCCTGACGTGCCGAGGCCGACGAACATGGCGGCGCGGAAGGGGCGCCATGCCGGCGTGCGGAAGACCTCGAGCCAGGAGACGACACCGCAGCCAATGCCGAGAAGAGAGATCTTGAATGATTTCAGTCAGCGCTGCTCTTGCTTCAGGGGAGAGGGGTGGCTAAAGTGGCTTACGATGGAGAGGTAAAGCGTCATGAGGTGCGGATGGCAGTCAAACCCATAGTATAATGCTGGCACATAGCTCCCAACAATGAGGAGTACGATCCCCGTATAGTCGAGCTTGTTCCCCCAGCGCGCGACAGCGGGTGAGTGATTCGACAGGGCGTGATACGTGGCGCTCATGCCCATGCACGCAACGGCACCGGTGAAGAAGCAGCCGAAGGCGCGCAGGTCGGCCGTGGTGGCAGACGCGTACCGGGGAACTACCTCGTGGTAGAGAAAGATTCCAAAAATGAGGAAAAAGAGCGATCCAAGAAGGTGTGACCAGATATTGACCGACTCATTGTGCAGGTAACTCAAGCTGGCGAAGGAGCCGGAGTATGAATTGGAGTCAGGGCGGTAGCCTGTGTGGATGAAAGCATTGTCACGCCGCCAGGGCGCGAGGTCGTTCCAATCTACGACGCGTCGAAAATTGTCCTCGATTTTGTTTTCGATTTTCTTGGCTGTTGTGAGGAGGGGATCTGTTGCTGGTTGGATGGGCGAGGGCTGGCGATGGCGCAAGCCTGCGGGTGTTGATTCTTTCATGGTGTTTTCGTACGTGACACTTATTTTATCCTTCCGAGAGTGATTGAGGTTCAATCTTTCAGCGGCGCCGATGATTCTTCTTTTATCATTTCCTAGGTCTCCCAACAGTCGACATCGAGCCCGTTGACAGCCTGCTTGGATGATCGTTTTGTTGGGAATATCCACATGTCGAACGTCCGATGGTCCGAGGCACGTTTGGCACGATGTGAGCCCCACAGCTGGCGTCCATTGGCGGCAGCTGTGTTATAAGAGGCCACACCCAACGAGACGGCATAACTTGACAACGAGCATCCGGGCTTCCATATGAAGAACCTCTCAGAAAATGTGTCATTGTTGGTTGACGTTGATGATTATATCAAATGAGGGTATTATTGTTGTTCAATGGACCAGGGCTATTACTCTGGCAGGTAATCCACGCCGAGGTCCATAACCTTGACCAACCCTGACGCCAGCGAAATGGCCGCCCAGCAAGCAAACTCCATATTCGGGTTCCAGGCCATAGCCGTCGCCCTCGATAGCGGTTCTCGCAGGATGATTTTCTCAGGGTCAGCATAGAGGCCGGCGTCTTCGTCGTTCTCCCCTGCTCCTGCAGCCCCCGGGTCCGCCTCCTCCTCCGCCTTTTTCTTCGTCTTCTTTAGCCGTGGGATGGCCCTACTCTTCTTCTTCGGCGGCCGTGCCGAAGGTGTGTTACGCGCCAAGTTGATCAACGCCTGCGGACCCTTGTTCATGACGGGCTTCCACCCCTGCACGATTCGGGACACGCCGCGGCAAGGGTCATCGGGCGGTTGAGGTTGGCGCCAAGGCGCATGCCGCGAATGTGCTCGTGCTCGAAGAATGTGCTTCGTGCTCGAAAGAGCTTTCAAGCTTCCAAGCGGGGCGGGGTAGTGGCGAGGGAGCGAAGACGCGGTGCATGGGGGTTGCAAGCCCATACGGTGCCGTCGAGGGAAGGCGATAAGCACAAAAAGGGTGCTGTACGCCAACGGGCGAGGCATGACAGGAGGGCATCGCCATCGATGACCTTGCGCATCGTGGCGGAAAAAGCCCCGCGAATGAAAGAAGCCGACTGTGCTGTTTAGAGGCCGCGAGGACGGGGAAATGGAGACGAATCCTTGGAGATGATCTGACCATTGCAAGAGGTCCGGTTGGGGTACGATGGCGGGATTCGTCTGTGACGTTGTCTCTACGCTGGGATCGAGTAGGTCTATGACGATGGTCAGGCCACTGACTGGAGTCGAAGCTACAAGATAAGGATTTGAGGGGTAGCCTGTGGCTAAGTGGTAGACGTGTGTGCTGTGTACGGCATGTCTTGAGAGGCACTTCGGAGGATGGAGAGACCCAAAGGGCAATGGATCCGTCTGTGTGTGCAGTGACAATGCGGTTGGTTCCAGACCAAGCAAATATAGTGACACTTGCTGGAAGACCCGGTAAACTTCCTATAGTGGCCATGGAAGTCTCGATCTTAACTGTAACAACATGTCAGCTCGCCGGCGAATCGCACTGGGACGGTGCAACATACTGTAAGGACTTGACTCCTTGTCAGGTTCTTGCAAGTCAAGTATATGAACCTGGCGGTCGTTGCACAAGACAGCAAGCAGACCCAGGTGACCTTCAACAGCCGAAGGTACCGGACACCAATGCATAGTCTTCGCCCTGCCCCAATCGAAACAAATAGTCTGAAGAAGCCGAGGTCGTTCCCTTGACGGATACTTCACACCATTCTCTGCCTGCTCCCCCTTGAACTCCCACAGCTGAATGCGGCCCCGCTCCATCTCATCGTTCACATAGTCTTGCTCTTGCTGCCAGTCATAGTCTTGGTCGGTAAAGGGGCTCACGGCTAGTGCAAGGATCTGCGTCGTTGTCGTCGCCCGGGGAAGCCAGCTCATGCCCAGGACGAGACCGCCGACATCGAACATCCACCCGGCGGGCTTGTCGACCGTCTTGTCCGTCTCCATGGTATCGGAACCGTATGGGAGGCCGTCCGAAGATAGGACCGTAGTTTCGTTGGGGTCAAGGCTACACTGCTGCTGATCAGGATATGGTCCGCTAAGAATTTTCAGTGCCCCGTCGGTCGAAGACAGGTACGGCGTCGCCTCGAGCTCGTCCAACGGTCGCTGGACTTGGCCATGGTGCACCTTCCGAACGCGCTCGTACCACTCGCGCGCGATCGCAGCCTCGAGGGCCTCAAAGTCATCGCGAACCCACGGTGTCGGCTGTAGGGCCCATTCCTCGTCCAGCAGTTTGCATGGCAAGACCTCGTATGGTGCCCATTTGCGGAACATGTCAGCAGCTTGCGCAGCGGCATGGGGATCGGGCCCGTAAAAGTCATCCCAGAATGCCGTGCGTATCCAGGAAGAGAATATTCCGTGATGTATTCGCGTCTGTGTGAACCGGGACTCCTGCGGATACGGATCCATGGCGTTCGCGTCATGGCCAGGTGGTAATTTCCTGCGATTGTGGTAGCTTCGCTTCTTGCGATTCACGTTGCCTGTGCCGTTCGCATCCTCGTCACTGTCGACTACAAGGAATGAGTCGTCCTTTATGTCGACATCCGACTCGTCTGGCGCGATGAAATCATCATCCTCTGCTGGCGCGGCCCCTGTGTCGACGACGAAGTTGTCATCATCGGAAGCTTCACGAGCAGCGCGTCGTGTTGGCGTTCGGTTGGTATCTTCGTCGTCATCGAGTCCGTAGTCGATGGCCTCGGAGTATCTTTTTGAACGGTTTGATTTACGGGTTCTCATGATGGCGAGGTAAGCTTGAGGGTCATGATGAGAAGGCGTTCAGGTTAGAGAGCCAGGTGATTGACACAGCAAGATTGAGACGCCGGCATGGGCAAATTGAGAGCGAGTCGATCGTTTCCAATATGGATCTTTTTACCAAGTTGATGCCCCTTGGCAATGCATGAGCTAGCGATTGCGATCGTGTGTAGCATTCAATTGTCCCTCTCAATGTGAACCACTTCGAGCCGCCCTCTGGTAGGTGCCTGCATGGATCTTTAGATGCACAGGGCGCGATTCCGGAATGGTTTGTTATATCGTTTTGGGACGTGTGCACGTGGAAAAAAATGTAGGTCAAGCCGCCTAAGTACATATCCCTGTAACAGGGCACCCAGCGCCTGCCCCTCGGACAGTATCCTACAATGTATCAGGGCTCATGGAGTGGTAGGTCGCCTAATCAATATCTCCAATGGGCCAAAGTGCTTGTCGCCAGATATACATACTCTTTCGTACTCGTCTCGAATCATCTTATCCACACGTGGGGATTCAGGGTCAGTCCTGCCAACAGTTAGTCAGGGTGTTTGCTCGACTGTGCAGCAGGGGTGTTCGTACGAAGGATAATTGAAGTTAATGCTACCGTACATCCAGATGATGATGCGCGGCCTGCTAATTTCTGTCACGATCTGCTTGACAGGGGCATTCGGGGAGAAGGACAAGACGATAGACTGCTCGTCGACCTCAAGGAAAGCCCTGGGATCTTCGACAACGCCAATGCCGGCCGAAGCCAAAGCCAGTCTGTCTGCGTCTGTGTAGTCTGGGTCTTGTGCGATGCACGCAAGTTCGTTCGTCGGGAAAACAATGTCTCGAAGTAAAAGCATCAAGGTGTGTTGGTGAATGGGTGTCTCGTTGAGGCCGCCTTTGAAGGTCAGCGAGCCGAACCCAAAGGCCACAATCTTGGTCAGAGTAGAAGGCACGGCTTTCATGGTGAGGATCTTTCGTATTCGTTGGAAATATCGAGAAGTTTCCCACGTTCGAGCGTCTTGAAGCACTTGTTGCAGTTCGTGGTCTGTATACGTCGGAGGATTGTATACCGACGTGTTGCTGGTTACATGTACCTCCTCCATGGGAAAGGAGACCTCGACAGTGAGGAAGTCATTGCGCGTCCGAAAGTCATTCTTGTTGCGCCAAATCGTGAGAGATTGGATCGGGTTATAGCGCAGTTTTGGGCGACGCCTAGCAAACACATCTTTAGTTCATGGCACCAGGTGCTCGGTCTAGATGTATTCCTACGGTACATATTTTGTGTCTTTGCTCCCACTGCACGGACGTGGCCAGCTCATGAGAGCAGCGGATGTGACCGCGACTCCATCCAGCCCAGTGGAGATAAAGTTCACATGCTGCCCTGCGCAGAAAGCGTCAAGCTGGTCTGCGCAGTGTTCGAGGGATTCCCTTGTAAACAGCAGCGCGCCGTCATCATAGAGAGCCTGAGCGTGCTTGGCGGCTTCCAACGGAGACAGGCCACTGCCGTCTTGCGAGCTCATTGAGCGGAGAGGGTTATCTGGGACGACACTGGCACCGTTCATGGGTGCCGCGGTGGAAACGCTCGGTCCAATCGATAGATTCGCGTTTTTGTAGCATTTCACAGTTCCTGATCGCAACAAATGCGGGGTGAGGAGGACACTTGGTGGTGACGTGAGGTGACGTTGACTCGCACGCTCTCTCTGTGTGCATTGAGCGCCGCGAAAGTGTCCAGGGGTGTCAGCTGATGATCATGAGGCGAGATTGTGCTGTACCCCTCTATCCGGGTTGCCATGCGTATGGCGGGGTCACGCGGCCATGTGTGGTGCTGCTGAGTCAGCACAAAGACAGCCGCCGGCTGGTTCCCCTGACTGTCTGGCCAATTCAACGCGGCGCGACCCTGACCGCTAGCCAAGGCTTCAGGAGTCAGGACACCATCGTCAACTGCTCGCCAAAAACGTCAACGCTCAGCCAACTTCACCACGCTCTTTTTCCCGACCGTCAAGCAGACAGACAGACTGAACCCCTCAGTGCTGAACCTCCCCCTCCCACACCCGACAGACGCTCCTTCCTCCGCAGTCATGGCTCCCGCAAAGGCCTCCGCCAACAAGTACTCGGTGATCCTGCCGACGTACAACGAGCGCCGCAACCTGCCCATCATCACGTGGCTGCTCAACCGCACCTTCACCGAGAGGTAAGCCAGCTCCTCTCTCTACGAAACGGGCGCTCGCTCGATCTCGTACACGCTTTCCACGCCGCTAACACTTTTCCCCCCGCCCCGCAGCAACCTCGACTGGGAGCTCATCATCGTCGACGACGGCTCCCCCGACGGCACGCAGACGGTCGCCAACCAGCTCGTCAAGGCCTACAGCCCGCACGTCCAGCTCAAGCCCCGCGCCGGCAAGCTCGGCCTCGGCACCGCCTACGTGCACGGCCTGCAGTTCGTCACGGGCAACTTCGTCATCATCATGGACGCCGACTTCAGCCACCACCCCAAGTTCATCCCGCAGATGGGTGGCGCGCCAGCGCGAGGGCCGACTACGACATCGTCACGGGCACGCGCTACGCGCGATGCGGCGTCTACGGATGGGACTCAAGCGCAAGTTCGTCAGCCGCGGCGCCAACCTGTTCGCTGACACGGTGCTGCGGCCCGGGCGTCAGCGACTCACGGGCAGCTTCCGCCTCTACAAGAAGAGCGTGCTCCAGAAGGTCATCAGCAGCACCGAGAGCAAGGGCTACACGTTCCAGATGGAGATGATGGTCCGCGCCAAGGGCATGGGCTGCACGGTTGCCGAGGTGCCCATCAGCTTCGTCGACCGCGTCTATGGCGAGAGCAAGCTCGGCGGCGACGAAATTGTCGAGTACGCCAAGGGCGTGCTGAACCTGTGGTTCAAGGTATAGAGGCGAGATCCCAATAAAAAAAAACGGACAGAGTGCTGTACGGAAAGGCGGGGATGCGCGTGTTTGACTTTTAGCGTTGGGTTGAGGGAACCCCCATCTTTACCAGTGCACTAGTGAGTGCATACATAGCTAATTGTAGGTGATGTTGGCGATTTCAAACCGGCACACGTGGTCTTGACGAAAATATGATACATGCATGCTAGAACTGGGCAGAAGGGGTCACGTTGGCTTTTCATAGTACAGCTACATGTTGCAACTACATGTTGCGGCCACCCGTCACCATGAGCGTCTGTCCTGACACGTAGCTCAGCAGAGGGCTCGCCAGGGCGAGAATGCTGGACGCGGCCTCTGTTCCGTGCCCGGCCTCCTCAGCGGGATGTCGGCGTGCTCCTCCCCAGCCGCGGCCGCAGCCGGTGCCGTCGGGATGCCGAGGGCGATCTTCTCGCCGCCGGGACCGGTGACGAAGGCGCCCTTCTCCTTGGCGTCGGTCAGTCGCGTCTTGATGTAGCCAAAGGCGACCGTGTTGGCGCGCACGCCGAACGCGGGACCCCACTCCTTGGCGATGGTCTTGGTGAGGCCCGTGACGCCGGCCTTGGCCATGGCGTAGTTGGCCTGGCCGGCGTTGCCGTGGACGCCCGAGGTCGAGGAGATGTTGATGATGGAGCGGTTGGCGCCGTCCTTGACGCGGAAGTAGGGCGCCGCGGCCCGGACGAGGCGGAAGGGCGCCGTCGAGTGCAGGGCGATGATGGTGTCCCACTGCTTGTCGGTCATCTTGTGGATGACGCCGTCCCAGGTGTAGCCGGCATTGTTCACAATGTGGTGAATCTGACCCTCGCCAAAAGCGGCAGCCTCCTTGACGAGCGTGTCAATGTAGGCCGCGTCAAGCATATCGCCCGGTACGCTGATGGCTTGGCCGCCAGACTGGGTGATGCTCTCGGCGACAGCCTTGGCCTTGCCTGCCGAGGATCCTTAGCAAAGTGCGGCAACGGCAGAGATGACGACGCAGAAGACCTACCGGCGTCGATATCCGAGACGATGACCTTGGCGCCCTCATTGGCAAAGAGACGAGCAGCTTCGGCGCCGATGCCCTGGCCGCTGCCGGTGATGATGGCAACTTGGCCGGCGAGCAGACCCTTGGGGTAGTTGAGGTGAGCGGCGAGCTGAGCTACGCGGTCTGACATGGTGGGCGGTGATGATGATGGAAGTCTGGGGAAGGCAAACGAGACGTTGATGCGATCGCCGAGGCAAGCCGCTGCCTTTAAGAGCTCTAGGCATGGTAACTTGACTCCCTAGGTAGGTAAGTCTCTACCAAGGTAGGCAGGGTGCCATCCTCATAGTGGATGGGAGTGCCGAGGTACCCCGCGGCACCCGTTTTCCGTCCAGGGGTGGAAGTGCAAGTGTGGCGGGGCCGCATCGGGGATGTAGATCGTCGACGTTATGCCCTCGGTGTGTTCCAAGCCAGTCGTTGATTGTCGACATGATCTCCTACAGCCGAGGCGCGCATCTATCAATTGCAGCGCAACAAATGACACAGCGGGAGGTGTTTGTGATGGAAGGGATACGAGGGCCTCCGATGCCAGATACAGGGCACTCAAGAAGCTCGAGGCTGATCGCAGAAGGCGGGGGCGCTGTAGCAGCTGTGGCAGGGGGGGAGCTCCACTGAACGAAGGGGAACATATCAGTTCTTCCAGGCCTTGATCTGGGGTACTATGGGGCATCCCGATAAGGCTGACATAAGGCGATAAACAACAACAACGAGGGAGAGCCCCGTCTCCAATGAGCCCCGCCTCCGCCGCCATTGAACATCACTGGAGCCATCCACCTCCATGGACAGCCCCAGCGCCTCAACCTCACCGTGATGCGGCCGAACAGAGGAAGGGGGTCATCTGGGCCATGGGGCCGCTTGAAGCCCGTCGACCAGGATGCTCTTGACAGCATCGGCCTGCCCTCCAAGGGAGACACAAGGTCGGTCAACACGCGAGCCCCTCCCCCCGCATCCCTCCAAACCAACAGCCGCAGCTACTAACGCAGCGCCCAGGCTTCTCGACTTCAAGGCCCAAGAACGGTACTACAAGAAGATTGTCGAACGCTACATGACCTTTTGCTCCGACGCCGGCGAACGCGACGAGCTCCTGCGCCGCTTCGCCTCCCTCGAGCTCCAGACCCCGTCTCCCACGCCCGCGCCCACACCCCGCCGCATCCCGACGACGCCCACGTCCTCGGCGCCGCCGACGCCCAACATTCCTGATACCAAGGGTCTCTCGGACGTCATGATGGCCCTGCGCAAGCTGCGCGAGGGCATCGTGGCCTCGAAGCGCGCCGACGAGTTCGCCGTCCAAGCCTACCTCTTCAACATCCGCCTCTCCATCCTCGTCAAGCATCCCGAGTCCTACCATCCGGCCATCCTGCACCTGCTGCGCTTCGTGCACCCCCTGCAGCCGCTCTCGAGCCTCGAGCTGCACGAGGTCCTGGCCTACCTCGTGCTCGACACGGCCTGCCGCCGTAGCGACCTCGCCGAGGCCTACGCCCTGCGCAGGCGGTACAGATTGAAGGACGGCAAGGTGGATGCCATTCTCGGCGCGCTGGCACACGACAATTACGTCGTCTTTCGCAAGGTCAAGCGCAGCGTCGACGGGCACAAGGCGCGCTTGATCGAGTTTGCTGAGCCCGCCATGAGGACGCATGCGCTCAAGTGCTTTGGCAGAACATACCTCTCTGTCGAGCGCGAGTTCCTCGAGAGGTGCACGGATTCCGAGTGGAAAGTCCTCACGGCGCAGGAAGGGGTGGGATGGGAACTGGATGGGGAGAAGGTTGTCATTCGAAAAGTCAAGGGGCGCTAATGGGTTGAAGTTTTTTTTCTATCGTCTGGTGTTTGTCTGGTGGGCGACAAAGCATGATACCCGTGGGAGGAGGTCGAGAGAGTCGTCTTGATGGGAATGAGGAAGAATTCAAAGTCTCTTGTTTTCAAATCATATTTCAAGTTTGGCGGCCCTGGGGAATCGCTCAGCTGATGACTGGCTCCTTACACTGCTGGTCTACACCCCTCTCATCACCACGCTCGTCGTCCACTGTCCGCTCTCGGGGTCATACTCCAGCCCATACTGCGTATGCCCATCCTTGACCCCATTGTACTCGTGCGCAATCTCCAAATTCGGCTCGCCGTAATGGCCCATAAACTCCAGCTCGATGCGCAGCGGCGCGCCAACCGGCAGCCGCGTGTTGAAGTGGATGACATACGGCTCCGTCCGCGCAGGCCGCCGCGCATGCGCAATCTTGACCGACCGCAGAAACGTCGCCGGCGTGCCGTCGACGTCGACGCCCCTGACGCGCAGCACATGCCGCTCGTCGCCCGTCGTCTCGAGCTCGACGACGAGCCGCCTCCGCAGGCGAAACGCGGGGATCGCGAGCCCCAGCTTGGCCATGACGGCCGCCATGAGATCGTCCGTCCTGGGCGAAGACACGCTGGCGCGCGAGCCCGTCCAGCGGCGTCGTTTGCAGGTTGCAGATGACGAGGTCGCCGGCGCGCCGCGCCGCCGCCCACCGTCTCCGGGATCTCGCAGGCCGGGGGGATCGTCAGCGAGGAGCCGAGGGCGAGGCAGAGGTCTGCGGAGGCGGCGTGGTCTCGCGCGCGCTGCAGGGTGGCGGCCGAGAGGTTCTCGCCAAAGTTGATGATCGTGTCGAGGAGGACGCCGTGCCACGAAGCGCACTTGCGGCCGGTGCGGTGGTCGCGGATGGACTTTTCGTATGTGGACACGGCGCGGAAGTCTGTGTGGCTGTTAGCTGGCGGGGAGACCGGCGGGGCGAGGCCATCGGGGAGAGGGACCGCGGAGATATTCCTTGCCGCAGTCACGGCAGTACTCGAGGTTGCTGTTGCCGTGCAGTTCGGAGATGCGATCCTGTGCCATCTATAAGCCCAGTGTGCATGCTACGCCCTTGTCCTGTCTGTGCTCACAGGCAGTATGCCGCTTCTCCTGTGTAGGCCGTCGCAGTTCTGGCTGACGAGGTACTTCAGGATGCCCTGGTTCTGGAGCTCGACCAATGCCATGTGTGTCAGCGTCGGAATGGCCTGCAGCGTATTTGTCGTCTTCCCGGTGCGCTCCCGTCCCTGGGCCCGAAGCGTCCACGCGCCATCAGGGCCTCGAAAGTCGGGGATGCCTGCGAAAAGCATGAGTGAGGTCCATCGACACAAGAACACTAGTGTTTACCGGCAGACGTCGAGACACCAGCCCCGGTGAACGCGATTATGTGCTTTGCCTTTCGGATATAGCCCACAAGGGTTTCGGCCTTGCGATCGATAACATCGGGGTTCTCGATACGCTCGAGCCCGGCGATTTTGGGTGCTGTGTTTGCCATCGCGGTCAGTGGGCTCGTATAGGCTCTACTGCGTGCATTGTGACAGACATTGTTGCGTAGCTGACATTTATCTACGCGCAAAGTCATCCTGCGCAGAGGACTTGGTGGTCATGCCAATGGGATCACCACATCCAATCGTTGCCACCGAACGAGACGAAGTCTAGGCAGCAACCCACGTGACCTGGAAGGATGAGAGTGGCGGCAGTATTTTCATCAAATGTAGAGAAATACAATTCGATGTCAGCCGGATGTTTGAACTTCAGTGGTACCATATTTGAGGACACCACGATGAGGCCGTCAAGATGACAGATGGGCTATTGGTGGTGCACTTAGGAGAATGCCCACCACCAATTAGAAATAATGCAATAGGCCCCAACAGGGTCTGCACAGATCAGTTTGAGAGACAGAAAAATGCAAAGAGAAAAGCCTCAAGCTAGCTTTTCCATGCGGCGGTTTCTGGCTTGTAGCTAGGACTTTCCTTCTCTTAACACACGTGGCATTCATCATGTAGAACGGAACACTTTGATGACTTCTTCGAGAGTAACAGCGTAAAAGCTGACCCTGAAATAAAACCATGGAGATCGCACCACAAAGCATCTGCCCTTTGAATCCAGTCTGCCTAGCGTTGCATGATAGCCCCGTAAAGCTCAAGCTCAAGCTCAAGTCCGGCCAAGACGGCCTCACGGAACACAATACACAACATCCAATGTTTAGCATCGTGAAAGGGGCAGAGAGGGGGCCGAGAAGAGGGTCCATTGTCCCTGCATAATTCCAGCAAGAATCAATAGCTTATTTCGACAGCAGGGAATTATCATTGCAGTGCAGGGCCTGGAACGTGTCACACGATACTATCCCGTCTTGAGCATCCTCCAGGAGCCAAGGCTACCCACCAGACCAGCCGGCTAGCCAGTAAGCGGAGCAGACCCCCTCCAGGAACCCCGAGAAATCTCTTTCTTGACCGGTGAAAAAATAAGTATGTAATTGAATCCGTCAGGACGAGGTCTGGGTATACCTCAATTTTCTTGGCACACTTGTGGCTGAAAGGAAGCAAGCTCAACTGCCGTTGGCTTGCTCACGGGACACACTTGCAACGCCACCCTGCACGCCTCACAGCGGCAGTCACAAGTAGAGCGAGTGTTGAACACTCGGACTCGCTTTACCTCCAACTGCCTCTGCGTTTCGACGCACATCCGACATCGGGCCAGCATGGCAACAGGCAGCAAGACTCTCCGCGTGGGGCGGTTGACGTGCGCAACCAACGTAAGACGCTGACAGATTTCTCAGGGCCATGATGCACAATGACAGCTCGGGTCTGCCCCCTGGAGAGACTACGAGCTAGGAGTCAGGGCCCAGGGAGAATGCAGCAGAATAAGCTTTTCGAATGAAGCTTTGCCGCTGGCGATATCCCCGAGACCTCGCCTCGGAGGTTAGAATTTGGGGCCATGGGTACGATGCCGTAAGTCGCCACGATGTTCAGACACCCGGCACTCAACACACTGATTTTCGAGTCGGCAATGTCAAGTTCACCCGCAGAAGCATCATAGATTCGTGTCGAGTGGGTTCGCTGCGTACATCTCTCCTCTGACATGAAGGGGGTGAAAGCTGTTTTGGCGCTGGGTGGGTGCTCGCCGCCCACTATTTACCGCACGGGTTTCCTAGCGCCGGGCGTTAGTTAAAGGTAGCGCGGTGCGACGACGCGCCGTCGAAGTTTTGATCTGATAATCTTGCGCATTGCGCGCCTACCCCTTTCTGGACGGCTTCTCGGATGCTGATCGACGGTGGAGGGGCTACCTGCTGCGAGCTGCTGGAGCTCGGCGTCGAGCATGGCATGCCCTGCATTTTC
>NW_003315032.1:1485259-1502796 GCF_000150825.1 Verticillium alfalfae VaMs.102
CATGCGCCTGTATTTTTCATCGGCGTCGCCTTGTGTTCAAGGGGTGATTTCGCCTGAACATGGATGCCCCGCTCCGTGATTTACCATTCGTTTCTTTTTCAGGTCATCGACTGGCGGCCGGTCAGACTGCGGCGACCCAAGAAGCAATGCAGGAAGTCGATTTTACAAATGAGCCTGGGGCCCCGCTGACTTAGGCCCGCCTGGGAAACCCCCGAAACCCCGTAAAACTTGGCTGCCGGCCCCTCAAACGCCACTCTGGGGGCGTAAAAATTAGGCAGGGCTGGAGAAAGAGGGGACGGCGATGAAATGGCGTACTGCGGCGTTTATCTGAGAGGCCTGAGGACGAAACCGAGTGCCCTGGGGGGCTGGCTGGTGGCTTGCGATGCCGATCTTAGCGCTCCCCATGTGGCAAGCTGACCCTGGGAGGCTTGGTGTCTTGGTGTGTCGCATGCCCCCTTCCTTGTCTTCCCGCCTTTCCCTTGCTTGCGCTGAAGGGTTTTCCTCCGAGACAGGTCAGTGGGCGGGATTCGTGGTGTCTCATCGAAGTCCGGTTCTGGAAGACGACCTGCGTCTTCGAACCACCCCGCGAGCACGTCAGTCGGCTGATCCTGCTGCATGTTGACATGCAGCAGCAAGTATGGGAACGAGACCTTGACAAGAGGGGGAAAAAGAGAAAGAGCCCATCATCAGGACGCAAATACTCGGACAAAAAAACATGCAATACCCAGCCTTGCCAGGCTGCCCATCTGCTGTCAGGCCCGAATCCGGGTGATGCCCGAGTCAGTGAGCCACCGTTGTGAAAGCTGAGATGAATCTCTGGGGAAGAATTTTCACCCATTGCCAATCTCAATACGGCCCTGCAAAGAGCTCTGCGCAACTCAACTTGGACAGCATGGGCAAGTGTTGGCGAGTTGGCGCCGAGATCGCACGACGCCTTTGATCCTTCCATCCAGGAGCCCCTCTCGGTAGGACGAATAGTAGCCACAAGCCACGCGAGCAGACGGGTGAGGGGACGGCAAAACTTGCCGGGTCACTTCGTTTCTGTCAGTCATGGCCCCTCAACCGCCCTTTCGACCAAGGTCGGCGTCGGCTCGGTCTCGCGGTCGGGTGGGGGTAATGCGGACGAAGGCATGGGACTGAGAAGGGGGCCGAAGGGGGACCCTGACGGCGCGCGGGCTACAGGGGTCAGGAGAAGAGGAACAGGGAGAAAAACCGGACATTGCCAAGCGGGTCGTGGGGGGTGCGGCCCATCGGGAACGGGTGCGACGTGTGAATGGCGGCTTCGGTCGTCTTTTTGCACTGCTCATCCCGGCAAGACCTGGATGTTGACCCAGCAAAGTGCCTGTTGTGAAAGCACTGGCTCGTTGTGAAAGCACTGGCTTGTTGTGAAAGCACTGGCTTGCCGTGAGCCACTGCGGCGGGTGGATGGGCAGGCATGATTGAGTGTCCGCGATCAGGACTGCCACAGCCATGAGCACGACCTGTGGGAAGCAGGACACGGAAAGTGGGAGGTCATGCTGCAGTGGCTTATCGAGAGTGGGAAGCTCCACGATGATCCTTCGAGCCGGAACCTCGCGCCATGTCGTGGCGAGGGTCCTGGTACCTTGAGGTGCAGTTGGGTGCAGAAACAGAAAGGGAGCACAGCGCTTCACATGTCGGACATTCCCGTGGGAGTGGTTCTGTTCTGGGCCACCGTTCGGGTCACTGGCTGGCCAGACTGCTTTGCTAGAGCTTTCGGAAAGCCAAGAGGTGAAGAGGGGCGGACAGCAGAGTTTGGGGTGGTGTGTCGTTGGGCTCACTGGGCGTGCTGGGCTCGCCCCTGGCGGGTTCTGATGAGAGCTTCCCAGGCAAGGATCGCTGAGAGGGGGCCTGTAAGGCCAGGGCATTTTAGGGGACAAGGTAGCGTGCGTACGAGCCAACGGCAGGCGCTGCTTGACGATGCCGTCGCCACCCGATGCCACACCCGCCTGGGGACGCTAACACCAACGTCCACATAGCTCCGAGCACGAGCAATTTCTATTGGATGATGGCGTCCTGATGGATCTTATCTGATCATCTGATAAATTACCCACAAGAGCAAGCGGAAACGACTGAGACAAGACACAACCAACAGAATCAGAGTGAGAGGCCGAGTTCGAATTTTCTCCTCGGAACTCTTGGCTTGGCCTAGATCTGGAAAACTTCTGGCCTTTGGTGGGGCTGATCCCTGCTCTCTTTCTGTCTCTCTCTCTCGCTGTCACTGTGTTCCGAAGCCTGGCACGCCAGCCTGACCCGCCCACACCACCCGGTACCTACCTCCCTGCACCAGCACCAGTACCGGCCGGGCTTGCAGCGTGGGCTTGCGAGGCTTGCAGGCGCAGGAGCTTGAGAAGGAGCAGGAGCGACCCCCGTACCAAGTAGGCCCGTGGTGGGGTCACTACTGGGTAGGTCCTGCATCACATCTGAGCGTGATGGGGTCTGATGGGACCGATGGCACTGATGGACGGGAAGCTTTGCCTGGCGTGCCATTGCCGATTTTGCTTATATAGTATCGACGCACTGCAACTGTCGATCCCGCTGTTGCTCCCGTTCCCTTCGTCCTCATCCCTCTCCTACAGACCTGTGAGCGCCCTCCTTGTCTGCGTGGTTCTTCGCAAGCAGCCGACTACACCATCGTCTCATCGATCCCGGTGCTCTACCCGACCATGGCTTCCTACCCTCAAGAGACCCTGCCCAAGGGCGACGGGGCCCCTGCCTACCTCCAGGCCCCGTGCCTGCCCTCGGCTCTGCGCCTGTTGTCGGCACTGCCAACGACAACATCGACATTGAGAAGAGCGTCGCCGCCAACCAGGCCGTCGACGAGATCCCTCACGATGACCTTAAGGCTGACTCGGATGCCGACTCGGCCAACTTCCAGGGTGGTGTCCGCCGTGTGCGTGCCATCACCACTGTCTGGTCCAAGAAGACGCTGTGGCTGATGTTCGCCCTGTACGTTTTCCTGTCGCGGATGAATTGACTGTGAAATTATAGCTGACAGCTCAAAACAGTCTCTACCTCGTCTCTTTCGTCGATCAACTGACCGTCTCCATCACCTACGCCCTGAACCCCTACATCACCTCGTCCTTCGGCAAGCATGGCCTTCTCGCCACCGTTGGCATCGTGTCCAGCATCGTCGGCGCCTGCACGTCCCTGACGCTCGCCAAGGTTATTGACATTTGGGGCCGTATCGAGGGCTTCATCTCCATGACTGTCATCATTGTCATTGGCACCATCATGAAGGCGACTTGCCAGAACATGGAGGCCTACGTCGCCGCTCAGACGCTTTGGTGGGTTGGCCACCTCGGCGCCCTGTTCACCATCGACGTCATGTTGGCCGATATGACTTCGCTGCGCAACCGCATGATCATGTTCACTGTCAACGGCACGCCTCTGATCTGCAGCACCTTTGCCGGCCCCAAGATCGCCGACCTCTTCTACACGTACCACAACTTCCGCTGGGCCTTCGGCACCTTCGCCATTCTCACCGTTGCCGTGGCCCTGCCCGTCGTCATCGTCATGCTGTGGGAGCAGCGCAAGGCTGAGAAGAGCGGCGTCCTCCCCAAGGTCGAGTCCAACCGCACCTTCTTCCAGTCCGTCAAGCACTACCTCATTGAGTTTGACGCTGTCGGTATCCTTCTCGTCACCGCAGTCTTCGCTCTCATCCTGCTGCCGTTCAACATCGTTCCCTACGCTCCCAACGGCTGGAAGACTGGCTACATCATTGCCATGGAGGTCATCGGTGTTCTGTGCATCCCCGGCTTCTACGTCTGGGAGATGTACGTTGCCCCCGTCAAGTTCCTCCCCTGGAAGTACCTCAAGGAGCCCACCATCATTGGCTCGTCCCTGCTGTACTGCGTCATGTTCATCTCCATCTTCTCCTGGAACACGTACTTCGGCTCGTACCTCCAGGTTGTCCACAGGCTCGACATCACCACGGCCAACTACGTTCTCAACGCCTTCTCGCTCGCATCTGCCATCTTCAGCCCTCTGTTCGGCCTGCTCATCCGTTACACTGGCAACTTCAAGTGGGTCGCATACACTGGTCTGCCCATGATGCTGCTCGGCACTGCTCTCCTCATCCCCTTCCGCCAGCCTAGCACCTCCGTCGCCGTCCTCACCATCACGCAGGTTCTCTGCGGTCTTGGTACTGGTATGTTCGCGACGTGCGGCCAGATCGCTGTCATGGCCGTTGTCACCCACCAGGAGCTCGCCGTCGTCATTGCCATCTGGGGCATGTTTGGCGGTATCGGTTCTTCTATCGGTTTTGCCATTTCCGGCGCCATCTGGAACAACGAACTGCCCGCCCAGCTGCTCAAGCGTCTGCCTGCCTCTGCCATTGACGAAGCCGGTCTCATCTTTGGCGACATGGTTCTGCAAATGTCCTTTGCCGATGGCACCCCCGAGCGTGACGCCATTGTCGACTCGTACGCCTACGTCCAGAGGCACATGGTCATTGCCGGTGCGGCTCTTGCTCCCCTCTGCCTGATTGCCATCTACCTCTGGAAGAATGTCAATGTCAACAAGCTCGAGAAGGAGCAGGGTAACCAGACCAAGGGCAACGTTTGGTAAACGGTGGTTGCTTGCTGTTTGGAGTTCTGGATATTATGATTGTAGAGCGGCACGAGGCTGGATATCGTTCCTCGCGATCATGCCTACAAAGTCTTTTCCGCGACTAGATCTTCGAGTTGTAATCTGTTAGCTTTGATTAAAATGAATCAAGCGTCTTCGTTCAAACTTTCTTGAGTCGTGTGTTGCATGCGTGCCTGTACTTTGGAACGCTCAGGACGTGATTGTCGCGATTTGCCGAACGACCTGGTGGCGACTTCGGAGACCTTGAGGATACCGCAAGCAAACTTGTCCGGACCTGGAGGTTGTGGCCAACCCAATCAATTGACAAGGTCTATCAAGTTCGTGGCGGCTGTCAAGGACATTTGGGCATCTGACCTGTTCGTTTGGGGTTCTGCCACTGGCGTGACGCTCCGATGCGCCGAATGTATCGCTGTCTGCTTACATGAGGGGGTAGACGGCGCCCCTAGATGTCTCTGACTATCTTTGTTTTGTCTGGGTTTGCAAGTTTGCAAGGCAAAGGCTTGAATACTTGATGCGCAGAAGACACGGATACATGACGGGGCGGCAGGCATGGACTGGCCTGTTACGCTGTAAAACCACGAAACTCAAATCTAAGCCAATGTGTGTAAGGAGAATGGTGATGGCGATTGCTTATAGATGTGGAAATGTTTCTGAATGCGACGTGCGATACCATGAAGAGCATATCAAGTCTAGTGGCAGTGCGTGGGGTTGAGCCGAGTGAAGAGGTCTTCCGCAATACGTCCGCAGGCCATAGATAGGTAGGGGTGTGGAACACATCTGGATTATGGCCTTCCGCAACTCGTATGTATGCGCTCTCGTAGCCCTTAGCCCTCCCTGTTCCACGATTCCGCAGGGCCTTCTGACATTCAGAGTCCAGACGAAGTTTTCTGGAAGATGGCGCGTGGCGAGACGTGGGTGACGTAGCGTTCAGCACGGTGCTGCAGTCGTCGGATGCTGTCACCGGTCTTGTAAGGTAGGACGAGTGTTATATGCATCGCTTTCATGTACTGGACACCGAGTTCGTTAGAGAATCTTGATCAGAACTTATGGTCATCCTGTATGTATTGGTTTTGGAAGACAAACAATGGCCAATCCGCCTTGAGGGCCTTAAAGAATTTCACGGCGCGCCGAGACGGGGCATTCTTGAGTCGAGGTTCGATTCATTCATATTAGACCTTGAAGGTATCCTGTGTTGAATCTCATTGCAAGCCCGGGTTGAAGCATAGAGTTGGTGTGCTTTTGCTGAGCCTCTATGGAAGGTTCAGAGATTGAGTCGGTGGAAGAATTCTTCCTTCTATCCTTCGAAGAACCGCTCAGCGTAGTTTCTAATAGAATTCTATGATACGTAAACACTCCGAACGCTGTAGAAGTATTTAGTATACAAGACTAGGAGTATCATAACCCTGGCCACAGATTTTCTACACATCCTGGGCGAAATGGTTGGATGGGTAGGGTGAAGAAACATGTCCGTAGTCAATTGCCCCTAGAGAATAGAGGCACGTCTAAAATCTGAACCGCCGCAACCCTTTTACGTATGCCTCCGTGGTCTCAAGCCCTCCCAAATTAGCCCCTGAGCTCTTATTCCATGAAGGACAAGTACCTCCTAATATCTCTCACGTTCGCATCCGCGTTTGATTCCCCGAGTAAGCTCAGTCAATAGTTCAAGGAAACAATACATGGTCCTTTGATAGGAAACACATCTACCGTCCAATCTCGCAACCTTACGATGAAACTCTCGTTGCTTCGTCCTCTTCCTCTCCCAGAAGCTCAGGCACGAGCGTGCCAAGCAGACAAACATGGCAAGCACGAGAATCACAAAATGCCCAACGTTTTACTCAAGATAATATCAATTCGCTGTAAAGTAGAAAACGCCGTCCTAGATGCAGCTCCATTGCTGTGGATATCTCTTTAGAGGCGTTGAAACCCCCACCACCCGACTTCTTGTTTTGACCACTTCTCACGCTCGACCCTGCGAGCTATTACTCTCAAGTCGACACCCAAACTCATACAATCGAGCCTTAGATCATAAGACCGCCGATGAAGCCGGCGACGGCAACACCCATGGTGAGCATGCCCCAACGGATCTCGCCGTGGGCCTCCATACCGGCGCTGGGCGCGCTGGAGGAGCTCGGGCTGGCGGAGCCGGAGGCCGAGGAGGGGGCCGCGGTCGCGGCAGCGCCGAGAGAACCGCCGCCAGTGGAGCTGGGGGCGACGTTGCTCTGAGCGTTGGCGGCAGCCTGAGAGTAAGCCTGGAGCGTCCTCTGGTTGTTGTTGGCACTGGTGTGTGTTAGAAGCCAATACACAGAGAGGATATGGGGGGAGGGAGAACATACGGAGCGTTGATGACGCCGACCATGCCGTTCTGGCAATGCTGGCCGGTGGCACAGTAGTACCACTTGGGGTTGGTGTCCTGGACGGTGACGCTGAAGACCTGGTCGGAGACGCCGCTCTGGACGCGGACGGGGCCGCTGAAGAAGCCGGTCGTGTTGAGGGGCTGGCAGGGCGAGTCGAAGCTCGACTGGGCGACCGAATGGGCCTGGGGCCAGAAGTGGAACTCGACGACGTCGCCAACGGCGGCGGTGACCTCGGCGGGCTCAAAGGTGAGGCCGTTCTCGCCAACCTTGACGACGTGGACGCCGGGGATGCTGGAGCCTGAGGCGGCGGCGGCAGCCTGAGCGGCGGCGGGGGTGGCACCGCTGCTGCTGCCGTAGGCTGCCATGGCGGCGGGGAGGAGGGGGCGAGAGTGCGGAGGCGTGCATTTTGGTTGATGTGGGTTGGTGAAGTTAGAGTTGGAGGGTATAGAGGCCTGAGTATGTGAGACGGTAGGTAGATGATGGTGTAGTTTGATTTAGATGGTTGATTGGGCTGATGAGAGGAGAGAGAGACAAACAACTTTGGATGGCGGCATCCATCCCCTCTTTATGTATCCCATCTCAACAGCTCCATGTCTGTTAGGTTTGGTCCGACCTGGGCATGGCGTGCCGGCCAAGTCAACCGATGGTTGCGAGTCGCGACTCGAGCAGTATCAGACCCTGAAGCCGTGGGCCAAAGCCAGAACCAGGGCGTCGTCGAAGCGCTGCGCACCCATGCTCGCCTTGGTCCTCAAACAGGGGTGCCGCACGAGGCGCGGGTCCCAAACAAGGCCAGGGGGGAATCGGATCGGGTAAGGCGGCGGATTCGACAAACCAAGATGGGCAGATGAACCTATCATGGCGAAGAGGGTCAGGCTTACGCATGCTGAGGTTCATTGTTGGCATCAGCGCTCAGGCGGTCGCCAGGCGGCTTGTCAAGGGGTCATGCTGTGTCAAGTGTGTCTGTGAAGGTGTCAAGCCTTCTCTGGGGTTGCGTCCGCAGGCGGAGGAGGGGTCATTGGGGTGGGTCGGGACGACTATTATGGATGGATGATTGGCCGAGGCAGCCGGCAGTAACAAAGTCTAAAACATCCCAAGATCCAGGTTCGCGTGGGTCGTCTGAAGGGCAGCTGCGGCCAATGGCTGCCTTCCCTACCCAGGGGGAAGCTTCCCCTAACGGCAACCGGCACGGCTCCAGCGCCGGCAGCACCTGCAGCAGCTTCCTTCCCAGCTTCCTTCCCAGCACCTCCCCAGCACCTCCCCAGCACCTCCCCAGCACCTCCCCAGTGTCTCCCGGGCAGCACCTCCCTAGCACCTCCGTAGTACCTCCCGGCACCTTCCCAGAACCTGTCAACACAGCCTCGACGCTAACCCCCAGCAGCAACAGAGCAGGAACCACTAGCACTTGCGGGGGAACTGTTTCTTCCCCTTCCCTGACTAGCCATTCGTTCAGCACCCAGCAACACGGCCCAAGGGCGAACAATCTCTCCGGTCCTGTGGGTTTTCTTCATGATGCCCAAGCTCAGTCACGATGCCAAAGCAATAGTCATCGGCCTTGGCCCTCTTCGGCCTCTCTGCTGCGCCTGCTAGACCTCAATTTCCCGACCCTCATAACCCAGATCATTCCTCAACACCACCAATCTCACCCGCCACCTGCCCAGATCGGCCTCTCTCACGATGCCGCCAACGTTGTCCCTGACTCGGCCGCGCACCGGTGCATCCCAGAGCGACCTACTCCCCAGCCTGCCTCGGCGGCCTCCCACCCCTACCTCTATCTGGAAAAGGCTGTTGTTGCTCATCTCACCTCGGATGGTCTGATGTTGTTGCGTCGTTCGCGCCAATGCATGCACATGCAACCCGCCCCGGCTCCGCCTCAATTCTTGACCTCCCGGCATCTAAACTTTCCGGTGCCACATGGGAATGCCGTTACGCGGCCAAGCTTTCCCAACAGCTCGCCTGCTTCCTCCTTGGTGAGGACACGCCGGCCCCGTCACAGCATTTTGCTCCCGACTCTTTGTCCAGCAAGGGAGGCTGCTGACATATCCCTACGTCCTTTTCGCAATAAGGTTCAGCGTCGTGAGTCGTCATCGCAAACGGGGGTGCTGCTTCTCGTTGTTCGTCCTGCATGATACAAGTTCCTCCGATGAGGTTGCGTCAGCTTGCGTCTTGCTATCTCCGAAGCTGGAATGATGCTGGTGCCCTCTGTTCTGCACGTCTCTCCCTGCCCTCTCCTGACCCTGAGGATCAGGCCTCGGCTCCTGACTCTCGGTTGCTGCCGAAACGATCACCGATTGATGTGTGATTCTTGGGCAATCATCATGGCCATCTTGTTGACAACAACAACAACAACAACAACAGCAACAGATTTCAGAACACTTCTGGCGCCAGCCAAGACGATCTGCGTCCACACATCCTCTGGCCTTCCGCCGCATGCTTTGACAGATCGCCACGGGGACTCTGTTTCTCGTGAAAGAGAAGAGGAGGAGGAAACGGAAACTCCTGTTTGATGTGCTGGTGCTCAAACCAGAGGCTGCCGCCTCGGAGATCCTTGCATGCTGACCCGGCATGACACCCGTAGATCAAGCGGGTTCGGGAGCGTCGGGTGCATAGACCCGTCCAAAGTCGAACCTCGTTGTCCCGCAAGCATCCCAGGCTCCTTGGTTGGATCGTTCCTACTGCCTCCAAAGTCTGTGTATCGGTCCGGCCAGATGGACTGAACCTGACCCATGGACTTAAGTTTAAGTCATATACTGGCATCGCTCTCGAACTTAGAACCAGCGCTGGATGTTCTGGTGAGCCTCTGCTTTCCTTGCCACGTACACATGCAGAGTAATAGTATGGCTACTAAGCACCGCTACAACGTATTTCAGATATCTGATCACAGCAGCTCTCAACTTTGTTTCCCACCCCACGATCATTTCTCCAGACCAGTAGGCAGGCTCGACGCAGAAGGTCTAACGAATAAACAGCACACTTCATCAAGATTACAGCCTCAAGATGGGTGTGCAAGGAAGCGCTCGAACAGGCACGTCCATTCAGTGTGGATCATGTCGACACAATGTCTTCCAGGTCACCGATCGTTGCTTCTGTGGTTTGTGAGTTCAGCCTAGATGATGACCCCGCTCCGCCTACAACGCGACTGGGCTGGCTGTTGCCCGCGGATGCCGGTGCGATACTTCCCTCTTTCGATTGATGACTTCGACGCGCAAGACTTCCCAGCAGGGTCGAAGACGAGGTAGCAGAATACTGCTCTGTCGCCGCTTCAGCTGGGACGTGCTTCGCATCGCCAGAGTTTCCCACTTTCCAATGGATGTCTGCGCTCGTGTTCACGTCGCCGTAGAACTTTCCTGACAGAGCGGCGAGCCTCTATCATCAGCAGTAGGAATACCCACCCCGCCTGATCGACCTGTCCACCTCTTCTCCTATTACAACGCCAAGACTTTGAACTCTTTTTGCGTCCAATGCCGCTGACTGTTCAGGTTTATTCACTGCTCTATTGCCAAGCATCAGGCACGGGCTCTTCCGCTGTTAGCGTGATGTCCTGCGTAGGTTTCCCATTCTTCTGGTCTGGTTGCATCACCTCTGGGACTGGTGGCCCTACCAGACTCGCGCCGAAACCTGAGCCAATGATCGACCTATTTCTCCCCATCATCACCCCGTGGGATATATTTACGTGCCAGTCCCTGTAGAAAATGATACAACGAATTCTAGACTTCGTTGTTACTCAGTAGTCTTGATCACAAAGACGCAGTTCTTCGTTCATGCTGCAGCTGTCGTGTAGAGCACTTCCTTGCAACAGCACGCTAGTTCTGGGCAGAATGAAATGACTGCGTTCCAAACGGAGAGGCAGACTTCGATTCGGCTCCCCTGTAGCAAGATGTTGACAAGAGTTTGTGCGGCTGATGTCAATGAACGTTGGCCAACTTTGCGGGAGCGGACGAACCAGACTTGGCGAGGGACTTGCTAACCCGAACCCTTACCTGGGAACGCCGTCACCCCAATTCAACGTCTCTTCCGCATGCCCCTCCGGGCTGATTTTCTGATTTACCCCTATTTGAGTTTTTCATTTGGGCCTGAAGCTCGGAGGGGGAGGGGTGCGAACCTGTTTATGAAGACTGATCGAGTGCGCGGCTGCATCGCGGGGCGGGGGCTGGGGAAATTTTCGGTTCGACGCGTATTTGCGTCGAGCATGTCTTTTGAAGCCACATTTAGTCGAAATAGGTACTCGACATAAGGTTTGTGCTTTGTTCAAAGGCATTTTGACCTCGGACGTGTTCAGCAACGTGATCTTCTACCCGGGCTCCTGGCTAATAGACTTCTGCCTTCGGCTTACGCATGGCTCGGTCTGAACGAGATTTAGGAAAATCAAGAGTCAACGCCAATGCTTTTCCCGGGGATGACGCAACATCTCATGTCGACAATCAAATGCATGTAAGCCCCTCAGCTTCAATTTTTTTTTTTTTTTTTTGGGGGGGGGGGGGGGGGTTTGCGTACACAGAAAGTGAAGACTAATGATCGAGCAAGAATGAGAGAAGGAAGATGAGAAAGATTCAAAACAGAAGCAACATGAGGCCTGTCCACTAGATTCGCTTGATTTTTCATTCTCGGCAGTGCTGCGAAATTCGGCCGTGAAGACGACGACGCCAGTGGACATCGACCACCATCGTTCCCAATCACGTTTCAAACAACCTCAGCATCCAGAACGCCGTCAAGTACAACCGAGCTTATCAGGGCCTGCAATCCAGCGTGAAGAAGTCGAAGACGGAATAGCACCACTTTAGTGAACGAGATGTATTCTTCTAATGAAATAGACGGCCAATTGCAAGCGGCAAGCCACGAGGCGTCCGCAGGACAGAAAACAGAAACACGCTCAATAGCCCACGCAGACATCCATCAGCAGGGGCAGGGGAAGACACAGAAGTTGCAGGGAATCGGGCACGGGATGATGAAGCAGAACCGTCCCGGACACGCCTCGCCGCCGCGCAGCGTGAGCTCTGCATCGTCAGCGGAGCGGTCTTCCTGCGACACTTGGGGCTCTTGAGCGTCTAGGCTCGCCATGTTAGCTAAGATGCAAACGGGGCGATGTTGTCATGCGCGCGCGCGGCGACGAAATGGAGAGCTCACTCATGGCCATGGCGTCCTGCGACTTGGGCTGCTCAGTGTGCACTGGCGCCGGGGCGCGGGGCATGCTTGATTGGTCGGACATGTTGGAAAGAGGAGATTGATAAAAGAGGATGTTCGTGGTGATGAGAGATGCGATGATGCGATATCGTGGTTCAGGAGAATGCGATCTTGATGAGCTTGGCAGGATGATGGAAGGCTGGGGCTGAGGGAGGTCGTTGGCTGATGGCTGTGCTGGCTGAGCTCCGCCTCACTGCGACGTCATCGATGGCTGGGGCTCGACTGGCTTCACCTCGGCTCACCGAAAACGTCGGGCGGAACACAATAACACTATTAGATCACTGTCGAGCTCGAGGATCTCACTGACAGAATATAGCCCGCAGCTCAAAATCGAACATCCATTTTCACCCCGAAAGCTCTCCATCAATATAGATCTTGACCTTCTCATTATAGAAACAGAGCATACCGGCGATCGCCGCGCATTCGATGGTCGGATGCCGATAGTACCAGACCAAGTCTTCCAAGGTTGTTTCATGATTGAGTCGGACATTGTAGTAGCTTGCGATGCCTTTATAGGGACACTCGGTCACTGTGTCTGACTTCAACAACTGCGCAGACCTTTGGACCACGGCTGTGTAGGGGATGTAGTAGCGCGTTGGGAGGCGGCTTTCCAGCAAGTGGACCGAGTAGGGAGACTCGGCGAGAAGTCGACCGTCACACTCGATACGGATCTTGCGCCCGGAATGGAGGAGCTCAACGCGCAGGTCGGGGTTCTTTGGATGAACATAGATCGGCGTGTCTTCTTCGAGCCACTGATCTGTGTCGCAAACGGGTCGCGTCAGCTGGGTTAGAGAGGCTCATGGGCGGTCGAGGCCGCAGAAGGGGAGAATGAAAAACAGAGCGCACCCACCCATACTCCCAAACTCGAAACGAACAAGATTCTGCAGTGGCCCACGGTCGTGGCTCATTCTGAGCCTCATTACGCTCCTAAACGGGAGCCCAAAGGCAGGATGATCCTCGCGAAGCAAGTCTACGCCTTGCACTTCCATGACATTGAAGCTGAATACTTGCCTGGTGGCATCTCCATCCGAGGCGACGACGGGACCGACGTTGGATGAATGAATGTTCATCAAGTCATCTTCAGGGATGTAGTATTGCGGATACGCCGCATGTTCCCACGCGAGCAACCCTCTCCTCGAGTCGGCAATGGTGCTTCCATGATGTACGACACGAATTCGACGTGTTGCTGGTTCCGTGCGCAGGAACCCGTGCACGAGGAGATAGAGCCCGAGTTGGTGCAAGCTGTAGATGTCAGTCGAACAGGCCTCGGTGCAGGCTTCAACTACAACGCTCACTCGCAGCCCTGAGCTCCAACCTTGACCGTATCCGTCTTCATAGCGGCGACAGGTCCCGACATTTGATGCACTCTTTGAAGCAGACTATGCGAAGATACAACCAGCAAGGGGCTGCAATATTCCGCCAGATGCAGCCTTCAAGTGTGACGATGGATAAGTTGACAACCCGAGCGATCTCACTGTTCATGGCCAATCGCGCCCAGAATCTCGAATTGGCGATGGAAGGTCAGGTGATGGGGGACGTGCATAACTAACTCACGCCCACGCCTTTCCAAAATACACCTATCGATCACTGGGACTTGATGGTGACACAAACTATCGCAGCCATGACTGATTCACGACATGCTCTATCCCAAAACCAACGGACCGTATCGTGAACTGGTTCACGACGATACATCCGCTGGTAGCGCGTCCGAGGTAGTCTGCCTCACGAGCCAGCCTCACACACCTGAGTCACTCGGCGGCGACGACTCACAACAAGAGGCATCCAAGCACCAACTCACTTGAGGAGTCTACAAAAGCTTCACGCCCCAAAGGACCAGCCATAATCATGTCGCGTCCCATCTTCCTCTCAATACCAAAATTTCCATTCAGGATCCCTACCGAGCTCCATTTCGCAAAAATGACAACCACACACAACCCCGTCGAGGCGACCCAAGCCTCGCCATCCTCATCACTGCCCCTCCCCTCCACACCCGTCTACTTCTGGCGCGAGACAGACCCTGACTCGGGCTTCCTCTCCCAATGGGCCCCCTCCCCCTTCCCGCACCCCACCAACCCGTCCCTCGTCTTCCGAACCGCCGAGCACTACATGATGTACCGCAAGGCGCCCTCTTCGACCCGTCCCAGCAGGCCGCCATCCTCACCGCGACGCACCCGCGCCAGGTCAAGGCTCTCGGGCGCAAGGTCAAGAACTTTGACGCCGCGACGTGGGAGGACCGGCGCGAGGCCATCGTGACGGAGGGCACGAGGCTCAAGTTTACGACGGGCGCTGGGGCCGCGGAGCGGAGACGCCGGCTGCTGGCCACGGGCACGGGGGAGCTGGTCGAGGCGAGCCCCTTTGACCCCATCTGGGGCGTCGGGTTTGCGCCGCACGTTGCGCCGACGGTCGACCGGGAGGCGTGGGGGCTTAATCTGCTGGGCAAGGCGTTGATGGTCGTGAGGGACGAGTTGAGGACGGCGGAGGGTCGGGCGGGCTGACTGGCGAGGAAAGGAGGGCAGGATGCTGGGGAGGAGGGGACGTCTGCGAACCAGCAGTACGAACTGTAGAGACCGGGATGCTGTTGAACATTGTACCAAAATTTGAACGCAAGCAACTTCGTCTCAGGCAAGCACATGAATATCAGATTCAGGTTTGGCTCAAAGGGTCATTCCACCGAACGGCCTGGACTGGTCGCACTGACTGAACATTGTGAACCATGTGCTGCGACCCAGGACGTCAAACGGACGTCTGGCATCTTGATTAAAACAAACTGCTCGGCAGACGGCAGAGCCCTTGCCAGGTGCCTCGCAGGCTATTCAATATTCGTACAAGGTAGCCTCCTCGAGGCGAGAGCGGTGTTGGTTCTCCCCGGCCGCAGACCGCAGGCGGCAAGACTCCGCAGATAGTTGGTCCTTCTGTCTGTTTTCTTTCTCCTCCTCTGTGTCTGCATCGGCATCTGCTTCCTCCCAGAAATCGCCTTGTATCCCCCTCCAAAATGCCCCCGGTCTAGTTTTTTGTACATTATTGAAACATCAGAATGACAGAAAGTGTCACATCCAATCGCCAGCGTATGAGAGTGTTGGTGATCGAGCCGAGCCGAAAAAAGACAGGGCCGGCTCGGCGTCGATGATGGTGGTTTTCCCGCTTAGTAGTAGTCGCGTCCGCTCTTCTGCATCTCGATGAGCCTCCATCCCCTCGTCTCCGGGTTGCTGACATCGTCGGGCAGCCTTGTGATGCCGATGGCGTACGTCACCAGCTGCACCTTGTCCTCCATACCGGCCGCGAGCTCGTTGGTCTTGGCGTTGCGGTAGACGTGCACCTCCTGGGTGCGGCAGGTGATGACAAACACGGGAATGTCGCCGGGCTCGAGCATGCGCGCCTTGGCGATGTCGACGTGGCGGATATCGAGGATGCGGCCGTCCGACTTCATGCCGGCCTTGAGGTATTGCTTTGTGAGAGCGTCATAGACGGAGTACTGCGCTTCCGAGAGCCACAGCTTCAGGGTTGGGACGTCACCCTTGACGTATGCGTCGAGGACCTCGGGAAGAATGTATTCGCGCAGCTCCGTGAGGAAGGGCTCCATCTTGAAGTTGGGATCCATCTCGCGGAACTTCTTGATTACCTGAGCCTGCTCGTTCTCGGCGAACCAACCCCCGATGGTGTCGGTGATGCTTCGTGCCGTTGAGATGAGGGGGTTCTCGGACTCCTGGTAGACCTTGCCAGCGCTGAAGAAGCCCTGGACAACCTTGTTCTGGTCGCGGAAGTCTCTCCACGCCTCCTTCCAGGCAGCATCCTTGTGAAGCGTGACGTTGGTGCCAGCCCTGTGACTATCGTTAGCGAAATTCACGAATTGGAAATGCGGAGGATGCCAGCGTACTCAGGGTCCTCAACAAAGTTCTCTGGCGTCTCGCCCCTGAGAGCTCTCTCAGCCTCACGCTTTTGCCTGCGCTCCTCCTTCTCTACCCAGCCGCCGTAACGCGAAGAGCTGCCGTCATCAATGACATCCTTGACGTTCTTGTAGGCCTCGGTCTCACGGATGGGCTTGGTCGCCTTGTCGAGGGCATCGCCGGTGACGTTGGCGACCTTGCGAACACCCTTGACGGCGCTCGTGTCCCAGGTCCACGCAGCGCCCTTGCCAATGGCGCCGGCCGTCGTCTTGACAACGGTCGATGTTGTCTTACCGATGGCGCCCGTGGTGGTCTGGTAGGCCTCGCGGGCCTTGCGTACGCGCTCGCTCTCCTGGAAGGTCTGGATCTCGCCAGAGAGGGCCTTGGTCGACTCGTTCCACTCCTTGGACTTCTTGAGCTCCGTGTTCATCGTCTCCATGAAGACCTGCCACGGTGTCATGTCACCGTGGGGCGGAGGCGGAGGGGCGTCCTCCTTCTTCTTCTCCTCCTGCTTGCCATCGCCCTCTTCGCCCTCCTTCTTCTTGTCGCCGGACGAGGCGCCCTCCTTGTCGGCTGACTCGGAGGAGGACTTGGTGTTCTCCTCCTCGGCGGCCTTGGAAGCTTCCTCGGCAGGCTTCGTCTCAGCCTGGGGCTTCTCTTGTTTTTGCCATGTCGGCGTCGCTACGTGGAAGGAGCGGGCTGGTGTGGCAGAGATGAGGGGTCGGATCTCATGGGGAAGGAAGGATGATCGTAGAGTAGTAGGGCGAAGAGAGGAGGAGGAGGAGAGCTGTTGAGAGGAGAATTGTTGGATGCGGATGGAGGCGAGGCTGTCGGTGGACTGGAGACGATATGTCTGGGTCCTGCCAGTCGCAGGGGCGCTGCTACGAGCAGATGCCCTCGTCAGAGCAGTAGGCGCGACGCTCCGTGAAGACCGGGCAAAAGAGTTCATGATGAAGTAAAAGCGTTCCGCCTCCCAGGTATGGGTGTTTGCGATGCGCAGGATGGGGAGGGGGCAGAGACGACTCGGTCGGGGGCGGAGAGGCAAGTACCTTAGGCCGGGTGAAATTTGGCCGGATCAAAATTTGGGGCGCGACGAGGATTTCTGCGATCTCGGCTCCAGGCGGGCCGCGGCGCGGGCAGGGGGTCGAAGGTCGTGGAAGGGGACCCTAAAAGGAGGTACCTAGGTACCATTGCCATTTAGCCGTGCTTCAGCCGGCTGAGGCCAGGACCACCAGCGACAGGACGTCCACCCCTGAATTGGGCCAATCGGGACATGGCGTGCCAGGAAGCTGTTCGAAAAAATCCAGGTCACCCAAGCAGTATCTACGACTGGCTCTCCTTGACGCCATCCACGATCCGAACATCGACACATATCGGCGGCAGTGCAGCATCGTCTGTCGACCACACCCATAATAAAAATGAGCGGCCCTTCAGCAAGCCGCTTCCTCGCGAGGACGGCGTTTCAATCCATCGCCCGTCCCACCTCTGTAACCGCGATGCTCTCCCTCTCTCT
>NW_003315032.1:1503199-1507896 GCF_000150825.1 Verticillium alfalfae VaMs.102
TTCAAGAAGTCGAGGCGGAAACACTTTGACGCCGCCTTCCAGCTGACGGCCTACGTCTTTTGAGAGGTTACGCTTCGCCGGCTGGGACAAGAAGATCAACCGCATCGAGCTCGTGCTGCGCGGCTTCGGACAGGGCCGTGATGCCGGCGTCAAGTGTCTCATGAGCCCCGAGGGCGCCGTGTGGAGGCAGAAGGTCGTGCGCGTGGCCGATTCGACAAGGCTCAAGTTTGGTGGCAGCAGGAGCAAGAACCCCAGGCGTCTGTAAGAGCGTCGGGCGCGTGTTGCAGCATGGTAGAAACGCGGGCGCAGGACGACAACGGATGGACAATCAAATGTACAATACGTGTACAGCTGTACTATATACCAAAGAATTCAAAGAACGGTTAGGGTGTTCTGGTTCCCCATTTCGCTCCCCCAACGCAACGCCGAACATGAAGGAACAGTAATAAAAAAAACAGAGAACGCCAGCCTGATCTCGCCCACTGTGGTATCAAAGACCCGGAACGCCATTCACTTTGTATCCCCTCCCCCTCCCCCAAGTAGAAACCCTATGCCCTGAATCACCATGATGTTATGGCCTCGGAGCTCTCTCTGATGCCGGCAATGTCCGACCGGCTTGATCCCGTTCAACTTGCTTTCCCTTGCCGCTGCCTCCGTGCCGTCTGTCGTCTTCGCTTCCCCATCCCGACTCTTGTCCCTCCTCGGGGCGTGGTTCACCGTGGAACCTAGGTGGGGACTGCTTGAGCATACGAGACCCTTCGTGCGTCCCGTCGTCCTCGTCCTCGTCCTCGTCCAGGAGCTCGCCGTCAACCATGTCGTACTCGGGCGGGTCGATCCATTCCCTCGGCACGACACAGGGCAGCGCAACGCCAATGCTGGCCGCGCGATTCAGCCAGCCAGGCCCACTCTGGCCCGTCAGCTTCAGGCAGAGCTCCGACGTGAAGTGTTGCAGTTCCGCGTGAGGAGTTGTACGAGGTGCCCTGGAACTCCTTGGACCACATCGTCGAGGATCTTCTCATCTCTCTCGTCATAAAGGTGAGCGTGCAGTATCTCGCATTGAGTGCGCCGGGGCTCGTCTGGGCTCGTCAGTAGACGCGTCATGCGCGCGGTCGTGCCGCCGTAGGCGTATTCGCGCCGTTGATGACGACGCGGAGTGGAGGAGGGAGGCGCTACGGACCACAGGACGGTGGATATCTCCCGGGCTGCATCTGTCAGTCCATGTTGTGGATGTGCAGGCGAAGAAGAGGGTGGCGCATCGGACTTACCGGCAGCAGGTCATAGACGTGAATGGTGCCTCGGTCATTGAGAAGGAACAGGGTTGATCGATGCGATTTGTGGATTGTCCTGGCCGAGTTGGAGCGTTGCGGACGTGTCGGAGGCATCTGGGGGGGGTCCACAGTGGGTGTGGGTGGTAGGATGCAAGGAGGAACTGGCGATGCTGTTTCCTCGAAGCTTGGGGTGAAGGCCAACTACCTAGGTACTTTAGGTAGGTAGGTAGGTACGCAAGGTAGAAGACGACGAAACGAGCGGGGCAATGGAGCGGGATCAGGCACAAAGATGAGAATCAGGATGAGCGTTTGTCAAAAAAAGGCGAAGGCTATGTACAACGGCTTTGGGTGAAGCCGGAACGTAGGGAAAGGGTCGGCTGATCTGGATGCGGAACACAAGGTGATGTAGGGTATTGGAGGTTGTTTGCGACGTCAAGGCTTGGATGCTGTCAGATGGCGCAGATGCGATGCGATGCGACCTTGTGACATGGGTCAGCAAAGCTCAAGCTGGGAAGCTGGACGCAGGCGTGGTGAGTGACGACAACGGGGCGCGGGGTGACCTGGCTCGCCTGGCTGCATCCGGGGGCGGCATGGCACTGGAGCGCCCTGAAGCCCGCTAGAGCTGCCTGCACCAGAGCTGGTGACGGGCTTCAAGGCGGCCGGGGAGCAGGTTCCTCCAGGCGCCGGAGGGCTTCCTCAGGCAGGCCGGCTTACCTCATCAGGGCAGCTGCAGCAGCGCCCAGGGTAGAGCTGCACACTTTGGTGGGGCACCGCAGGAAAATCCAAAGTCAAGATTCGCGCCCTCTGCCGCAAAAATTCTCTCCTCTGCCTTTTTTCCCTCATCCTGCCCATCACTGCACCAGGCTTCTCCCAGCCCAGATACCCAATCCCCTCTTTTCCTCCCCCCCTCCTCTGGGTAATAGGTACCCTACGCGGCCGCCAACTGGGGGACGGGTTCACACGGTTTGCGGCTGGTCACACCAGCCAGCCAATCCTTCACCACGACGTCCCTCCTCGCGCCCTCCCTTCCCTTCGCTTCTTTTTTCCCCCCTTTACACCCACGCGCAGCTAGCTCTGCTTTTCGTTACTGTACCGGCAACAGTTTCAGTCACCCCTCACCTTCAGTGCTTCGTTGCACTGTTTTGTATACCCCCTCCCGTTCCTACGCAAAGAAACGAGGATCCAAGATGCCTCCCAAGAAGCAGGTTGAGGAGAAGAAGATTCCCCTCGGCCGCCCTGGCAACAGTCTGAAGAGTGGAATTGTACGTTGTCCCCCCCATCAACCACACCACCCTGCCGCCGTCTGAAGCGAACCCCGCGCCTCCCACCAATTTTTTTCCCCCTTTCCCTTGTACCCCTCCAAGCTTCGAGGCTGACCCCGCGATCCTCACAGGTCGGCCTTGCCAACGTCGGCAAATCCACCCTCTTCCAGGCCATCACCAAGTGCAACCTCGGCAACCCTGCTGTAAGTCTCTCTGCTGTCCCCGTCGCCCCGTGGACCTCCAGGCTCATTGATTGACCAAGGTGTAGAACTTCCCCTACGCCACCATCGACCCCGAGGAGGCCCGTGTCATCGTCCCCGATGCGCGCTACGACTGGCTGTGCGAGAAGTACAACCCCAAGTCTCGTGTCCCCGCCAACTTGACCGTCTATGACATCGCCGGTCTGACCCGCGGTGCCTCGACCGGTGCTGGTCTCGGCAACGCCTTCCTGTCCCACATTCGTGCCGTCGATGCCATCTTCCAGGTGGTGCGCTCCTTCGACGATGCTGAGATTATTCACGTCGAGGGTGACGTCAACCCCACGCGTGATCTGGACATCATCAGCGAAGAGCTCCGATTGAAAGATATCGAGTTCGTCGAGAAGGCTCTGGAGGCCCAGAAGAAGAAGACTCTCTCTTGCGGCCAGAGTCTCGAGATGAAGAAGATGATTGCCGAGCAGGACACCATTCAGAAGATCATCGACTGGCTGAAGGACGGCAAGGATGTCCGAAAGGGCAACTGGTCCCCCAAGGAGGTAAGCCGCAGACCATTTTTCTTTTCTTCCCTCGCAAAACGAGCCATCCCCTGGCGACTCGCATGATGATAAAGGACCCGAGGTCCGACTTATAACCCAGCTCGTCGAATGCCTCACAATAAACGCAGAGTGCATACTGAGATAAAAAATCATACTGACTTTCGAGTCGCAACACCTCTCATGATATTGCTTCACGGATTGTATCGAATGATTACTGACAAGAAGCTCTTCCAGGTCGAGGTCATCAACCCTCTCTTCCTCCTGACGGCCAAGCCTGTCGTCTACCTCGTCAACCTCTCCGAGCGTGACTACGTCCGCAAGAAGAACAAGCATCTCCCCAAGATCGCCGAGTGGATCAAGGAGAACGCCACTGGCGACCCCATCATCCCCATCTCCGTTGCCTACGAGGAGCGTCTCAGCCGCTTCGAGACTGAGGAGGAGTCCCTCGAGGAGCAGAAGAAGGTCGGTGCTGACTCGGCCCTTCCCAAGCTCGTCATCCAGATGCGCAAGTCTCTCGACCTCGGCAGCTTCTTCACGACCGGCACGGACGAGGTCAGGCAATGGACCCTGCGCAACGGCACCAAGGCCCCTGGCGCCGCCGGTGTCATTCACACCGACTTTGAGAAGACGTTCATCCAGGCCCTCGTCTACAACTTCTCCGTGCTGAAGGAGCTCGGAGACGAGTCCGAGGTTAAGGCCAAGGGCAAGGTCATGACCAAGGGCAAGGATTACGTCGTTGAGGATGGTGACATTTTGCTTATCAAGGCCGGTGCGGCCAAGGCTTAGACGTTTTCATGACGAACGTGAGACGCGAAAAAGCCGATTGAATGAAATTGATGAAGACTACAACTTGTCTCTTTATTTGGTGAATGTGATTGTTTATGTTTGGACTGGTGCTCCCAAACTGAAGCAGTGTGAGATCCCATTGGCGGCTTACGTGGTGTCTTCCGTCCCAGACAAGCGCCACACCGAGCATCACGTATCATGCGCCTGGAAAGCATCAGAAGCCAGGTCCGCCATCCGCCCAGGGCTTCCCCACATATCCAGACTTCTCCCCGATACACGTATCGCGCAGCGCAGCCTTTGCCTCGGCACTGCCCGCCGCATAACACGGCAGATCCCCTGTGTCGCCCGTCACGCCGTCACAAATGGCTATTGCAGGCCCGCCGCACGGCGACCGCACGGCAAAGTTGCGGAAGCGGATATTGTCGCACACGGCGTCGGGGCTCGTCGAGCACGTCAGCTTGGCGACGGCACGGCCGCGGGTCCCGCGCGTCGAGCCCGTAAGTTCTCAAAGAGGACGTTGGTGATGGACATGCCGGCCGGGTATGCCTCGCAGGTCTGGGCATTGATCTGGTTTGTTCTGTCAGATGGGCGCTTCCAGAGAATTCCGTCGTCCAGGGGGGGGGGGGG
>NW_003315032.1:1507996-1514791 GCF_000150825.1 Verticillium alfalfae VaMs.102
TGACGTTGTTGACGTAGCCGTGGCCGGCGGTCGGTCCGGCCCAGACCTTGATGCGGCTGCCGTGCTGTGGGAGGTGTCAACGGGAGGCGGTCTTTTTTTGTGGTTGGAAAAGGGGCTGACGCACGCCGCCGTTGAGCATCCAGACATTCTCGATTACGACATCTTCGACGTAGGACATGACACCCTTGTGTTCTCCCAGAGAACCGAGGGACTGGTATCGTGAGTGACGTGAGGTCCACCAAAAGGAAGACGAATACGTACCTGGCCGTGTGTGCCATTACAGTACATGTGGTTGACGTGAATGTTGGTACCGTTTGATTTTGGCGAGAAACAGTCGTCGCCGACGTCGACCCAGACGCGCTCAATCGAGACGTCCCTGACGTTCAGGGAGTTGAAAAAGTCTGTGTTCGCAGGCCGAACAGTCTGGTCTCGTGGGCGAGCAGTGCAGGAGACATCGCGGTAGGAGATGCCCTCGGCTGCGCCAACCACGTCAGTGACAATCCTCTCGCTCACGAGTAGTGTTTGGTGGAAATACTGCGTTCGATGAGCTGGTGCCAGATCGGACCATCTTTGAACTGGATCCCTTCAATCTGCACATTGGCGGCGTCTCCTACATAGAAGAGAATGGGCCGGGCATAGGTGTAATTGTTGTCCGCGGGGAGGTCAAGCTCGCCAAATTCACGCCACCAACGCTCGCCGTTGCCGTCGATGACGCCGTCGCCGTAGATTTTGAAGTTCTTTCCGCCCCATTTCCCTACCTGTGGTTAATGTAGATGACCGTCTCATGCCTTGAATCGTACTCACAAAACATGAGATTTGTCTGGAAGGGGTGCTTGAAAGCCGTAGCTTGCCATTGAGGAACGTCGTCGGTGAACTTGACATGTGCTTAGTCTAACATCTGGTAAACCAAAAGACCAGGAGAGCCCACCAAGATCTTGCCGTCCAGACGGACGTGAATGTCGTTGAGGAAGGTCAGGTCCAGTGGCTTGCCGATGACGAAGAGCTCGTCTTTGGGCAGGTGAAGCAGTCCGCCATTGTTGGCCTGTTTGATTCCCTCCAGAAAATCATCCGAAATGTCGTCAGTATCGTGCTTAGATGGGCGTATCCTGGTCACTTTGCGACAATCGCCTTTGGTACTCCGCGCTCGATAGGGATGCTTTTCTCGGAATTCCTCGAGAGATCGAGGCACACCAGCTGGTAGCTCTATGGCAAGAGATGCATTGCTGAAGAAGGCAAGGAGTGTTACAGCAACTTTTGAAAGATGCATGATGAAATTAACACGAAACACAACTTCGTGCGTCTGGCAGTAACTTCAATACCTCCTTGCGAGACATCTTGGTGCACCAGCTTGGTACTTTATACCGAGTTCACACTTTAGATGCGGAGGACTCTAATGCATTGCTGATCTACTCTACGTTGGGAGAGATGCAGCAAATACTCCGTGAGCTCTAGAGAGACCAGTTTGGAGCTCCTTACGTCTAGTCTGCGGGGTAGAAGAGAAGATGATCTAAGCATCGATACGGATGAGTAGCCTGGACATTATGCATGTTCCCCTGTCTCTGGCCATCCGCTTGTCGTTGAGCATCACATCAAGTCTTTTCTCTCCCAAGTTCAAGAGCACTCCCCCACTGCCAAGACCAGCATGCCGATGTAACCGCAAGACGTACATGGGGGTCATTGGTGGACTCGAAAACAGCGAGAAACCCCGCCGGATGGTCCTGAAGGATCGCCCTTGCACGAGACGGCTCGGATATACAAGATCAGGTAGTATCGGCGTGCCAGGTTCAAGATGGGTCTTCTCGGCGCTCCAACCCGGATTTTGCGCGGTACGCTGTCGGCGCGTGTTGACTACAGACCGATGATGAAAGCCTTGAACGAGCCTTCGCTTTCCACCGCAATGAGGTTCATACACGACCAAATGACCTTTTGCCGACTATCGTATCGCTGTCTCTTCTCTCTAGTGCCTCCCTCTGCCTGACACGGAAAGACAGCCTACTTTGAGCCGGCCAAAGCCTGAACAGCGGACTGGAGGGCCGCCTTGTCGGCACCACGCACCCTCTCGACGAGTCCATCACCAGAGAGAACGACAGAGGGGCGGCCCTTTAGGCCTTCCACCGCGACACCGGCAGGTTTGCCGTTCCGGAAGATCACAAAGGTCGGCATGGCGGAGACGTCATAGCGACTCGCAATGTTCTGAACATGGTCGACATTGACCTTGGCGAAAGCAAGCTTGCCCTCCAATGCATGATTGTCGGCCAGCTCCGAGAAGACTGGGGCGATGGCGCGGCAAGGGGGACACCAGTCGGCGTAGAAGTCGACGACAACGTTGGATGTCGAGGACAGGAGGGCGTCAAACTCGGCGGCGCTGGCGACCTTGAAGACTTTTCCGGACGTCTCGGGAATGGGAGAGCGGTCGGCGAAGACAGCCTTTGGGGGCGTGTTAGTTGATTTGAGTCACGAGGATGTACATCTTGACCAGGGCGGTTCATAGCGCACACCAAAAGGTGGATAATGATGAGTGTGGTGGACAGGACATACTCTGTAAGCTGCGAACAGCACGACCGCGAGGATGATAAATGTAAGTGAGATCATACTGAGTTGCGCAGCTGGTATCGGCGAAATGCGATCTCTATATATCAGGCAGATGAGATGTAAAGCGAGGGCCTTTCCAACAGGTTGAGGCAAGGCTGGGCGACGCTCAAGATGACGATAAAAGATAAGGCTGTCGCAAGGTGGAGCTGTCAGCAGCGCCTCTTTGTCACGTGGGGAAGGTTGCGTCGGTGGACACCAAGCACCAAGATCTCATTCGCCACCCTGGCTAAAGATGCACAGCGATCCATCCTTTCCATCCACCGCCGGATCATTCTGTGTGTCACCCGGACCAAGTCTCGGGCATTGGGCGTGCATTCTGCCACCATGCACAGCATCTGCTACAGACTTACCCTGACCGACTTACGCTGACTTACCTCGCCATGCCGAAAGATCTGCCGTCCAGGACCGACATCGCTTACCAACCTGTTGATCCGAGTGGCCCACTATGGTGTCCCCAGAGGCTTCTAGACCGTGATGGGTTTAGCGACAGCCCTGGGGGCGGGTTCCGGCCATCTCGCAATCCCCCCACATGTCCTACTCCAGACGACAACCGGCAGCATCGCGTTCAGGCCGAGACGCGAGCTGGTCAACTCATAAGGCTGGTCTCGTCGCTGCCTGGAACGTGAGTGAAGACCTTGTTGCAGCTCAAGTCCAGCCAAGGCGTGACCATGAACCTCTCTGGCGAGAAGACTGTGGCCGGTGAGATTGAGACGAATACGAGTGAACCCGGACACACCAACACCACCGCTTCACCGCGTGGGAAGAAGCTGTCGACATCTTCGGACGCCGAGCCCTGTCCACCAGTGGAAGACGGACCGATCGAGAGCAATGGCCCTCCTGCGCTGCCGTTCTCCAAGGCGAGAGCAATTGTGCTCGTGGCCACCCTCGCGGGCGCCAGTTTCATGAACGTCTGTCACCCCGTTTGGCCATTGTGAGGACAGTGACTGACTCTTTCAGACCATGTCACTGCAAGCCGTCGTCATCATCTTGCCTGCTATTGGCTCTGACCTCGACATCCCCGAGCAGCGTCTGCAGTGGATCGTCTCGGCCTACTCTCTCGCCTTCGGCTGCTTCCTGCTGCTCTGGGGCCGCATCGCCGATATCTACGGCAAACGCCTGATCTTCGTGGCTGGCTCTGCCTGGGCTGCTGTCATGACACTTGCCAACGCCTTTGTCCCCAACGAGATTGCCTTCAACTTGTTCCGTGGTCTGCATGGCCTCGGCGCCGCCGCCAATGTTCCCACAGCTATCGGCATCCTCGGCACCACGTTTCCGCCTGGCAAGGCGAAGAACTACGCCTTCAGCGCCTACGCCGCCGGTGCACCCTTGGGTAGCGTCTTTGGCAACCTCATCGCGGGTTTCATAGCCCAATATGCTGACTGGAAGTGGATCTTCGGCGTCAAGGCTATACTCGCGGGCATGGTGGCCGCCGCAGGCTTTTTCGTCATCCCTCCACCCCCGCCGCCCCCACCGTCGCTCGAAGGCCAACCGAGCAAGACCAAGCAGTCGGTTGATTGGATCGGAGGCGCTCTCATCACCATCGGCATGCTGGCCCTGCTCTATGCCCTGACCGAGGGCAACGTTGTCGGTTGGGATAGGCCCTGGATCCCCGTCATCATTGTCGTATCCCTGATCATCATCGCCGTTTTTGTCTTCTGGCAGCGCTACCTAGAAAAGAAGGGCGAAAGACCTCCGCTCATGAAGGTCTCGATTTTCAAAAACAAGCGTTTCAGCGCCGCCATGGTCATCATGGGCCTGTTCTTTGCCTCGTTCAACAACTTCCTCGTCTTTGCGACCTACTTCTTCCAGGACTATCAGGGCCTTTCGGCACTTCAGACCACCATCCGTTTCATCCCCACGGGTGTTGTGGGCATCGTCACGGCATTCGTCGTCGCGCTGCTGCTGTCCCGCGTGCCAACCTATCTCCTGCTCGTATTCGGCAACGTTTCCATGGCATTGGCCTGTGTGCTGTTCGCCATTCCGATCCCCTCGAACACGACGTACTTTGCCTTTGGGCTGCCCGCCATGATTCTGTCCGTATTCGGTGCTGACACGGCGTGGCCGTCCCTGACGCTGTTCACCTCCAAGTCCTTGCCGCAGGAAGACCAAGCCCTCGGCGGCGCGCTCATCAACTCGGTCGGCCAGATGGGCCGCGCCATTGGTCTGGCGATCAGCACGGCCGTGCAGACGGCCGTCATGGCCAAGGCGCGCGGCGTGCCGGTCATGGACGTCGGCGAGACGAAGCCCTGGGATGGACCCTCGCTCAAAGGCCTGCGGGCCGCCAACTGGATGAATTTTGGGTACGGTGTTGCGTCGCTGCTCATCGTGTTGTTTGTCTTCCGAAGCTCGGAAGTTGTGGGCAGGGCGGAGCCGCCAACGGCGCGTTCCGGCGGCGAGGAGGGAATCATGAATGAGGAAGAGACGAATGCTGAGAGGAGGAAGGCGTAGGAGCAATGGCAGGATGGATGATTATTCCACCAGGCGGAGCAAATGCGACGAAACACGGGCGCCAATAAGCGACTCTTGACTTGGAAACACGATTATGATCAGTAACGTTGACGAACGATGTTCACCGAGGGGCTTGGAGTAACAGAACATACCATGAAGCACCGAGACGCATGACACTGGAAAGCAACACCACCCACAAAGACAGCCATGAGCAGAATGCGGCGCCAGCCAGACGCTCGGCCAGGATTCGCGTTCCTGGTCAGGGACCAACCTCTATTCAGAAGGCCAGGCCTGGATAGTGGCCGTGGGATGCGAGAGGGAGCCCTCGCGCGCCCCGCAACATCCGCCATGAACCCACCCTTCGCTCGACTTCTCATCAATCACCGGTGAGGTGGCCGAGTTGGTTATGGCGCCAGGTTAAGGTCTCCTTAACAGATTTCCTGGTGGGGCAACCCGCGCGAGTTCGAGTCTCGTCCTCATCAACATTCCCTTTTTGCTGCGAGTGTAGCATGTAGGATTTGACTTTGATTGATCATCGTGAGATTGCGTGGCGCGGGTTGCGCTGGGATGGTGATTTTTGCGCGATCCACTTTCGGCGGATGGGATTTTTATTATGGAGCTTTAGGTCTGGAGCTTCAGGTCTGAGATTTGAGAGACGACTCAGGGGTATGACCAGCTGGTCGGGGACATGTATATCAATCAGCAAAGGGCACCCGGCTCGTCTCATTGATTAATGAATTAACTGTCTAGATTTATGCTTTTTGATAATGATGCTGTTCCATAATAATGTTTCTGCAGAGACTGGCTTTCGGATTACCTATTAGTTCCTGTCACGCCAGTGACCTCGACTGCTTCGGTCCAACAAAAAAGCAAATCCCAAACTCCTTGTACGCCTTGATATACCCTTCCCTTGTTTATGCAGCAGCAACCTTGTAGCTCAATTCGATACGAGACTTGTTCAGAATCATCAAGGACAAGCTCGTCAACGTGGCGCTTGTCAGAAGCTCCAGCACCTGCAAATGAGCAAGAAGCTCCTTACTGATCCAGTTGCGCAGCTCAATGGCGTTCAACGAGTCGAGACCATAAGCTGTCAGCGTAGACGCCGGGTCCAGGTCGCCGGGCTGAACCATGAGAATCGCCGAGAGCTTCTCAATAAGGCCCTTGACAATGGCCTCCGAGGCCTGGTCCTCACAGCCAGCTCGAGACACGACCTGGTGGATGGACGCCGCCTGGCCGGAACCATGGCTGCTCGTGCCAGCGCCGCCAGCAGGTCGGCGAACCTGGCATCGGCAGCGGGGTACGGCGGCCGGGCGCTGTCGTCCCATGTGCTGCCCGTGAGGACCTGTCAAGCAGATTCTCAAGTCTCTTGGCTCGGACAGGCCAGCAAGGCTTTCTACGTCCTTGCGCTGGGCCTCGTTGGCCGTGCTGTTCTCTGCGCTGACTCTGGCGGAGCTCGCGGCGCTCCTCGTTCTCGGCGAGGTAGCCGACGTTGTCCATGGCCGGCAGCGCGATGGCCGTGCCGGCGAGGCCCTGCTGGCGTCGGTGCTGCACAAGGCCCTCGAGGAACGTGTTGGCCGCCGCGTAGGCGGCCTGGCCCTTGTTGCCGACGACGCCGGCGACGGAGGACAGAGCGATGAAGAAATCGAGCTTGGTGTCGAGGAGCGACTTGTGGATGTTCCAGCCGCCCGAGACCTTGGACCGCATGACGGCGTCGTAGTCTTCGAACGTGGTGTTCTCGAAGAGCATGTCCTGCGT
>NW_003315032.1:1515446-1518643 GCF_000150825.1 Verticillium alfalfae VaMs.102
CCGGCCAAAGTGGGGGGATGCAATCCCCCCTCTCGCGCAGGAGCTCGCCGGCCAGGGAGTTGATGACAACATCGACACCCTCCCCCTGCGTGTCCCTGCGGATCAGGCGGGGCGGAAGCCAGCACTGCGGCTGTAGTAGATGCGGTCCTCGGGAATCCCGTACTTGTCCATGATGAGCTGCTTCTTGTCGACGCTGCCCACGGTAGCGAAGATCTCGGCACCAACCATCTTGGCGATCTGGATGGCGGCCTGGCCGACACCGCCCGCGGCGGCGTGGATGAGGATACGCTCGCCCTCAGCCAGGCGCGCGATATCCATGAGACCGTACCACGCGGTGCAGTAGGCGACGGGAATCGAGGCACCGACCTCCATGGTCATGTTGTCCGGCATCTTGGCCGCGCTGGTGAAGTGGCAGCGCGCAAAGGTGCGGTAGGCACCCCTTGGCATGGCGCAGACCCTGTCGCCGACCTTGAGGGCCGTGACGTTGGATCCGACGCGCGCGATCCTGCCACTGCACTCCACGCCGATGTAGGGGCTGGCAAGCTGGCCCATGGAGATGACGACATCCTTGAAGTTCATGCCCGTGGCCTCGACGGCAATCTCGACGTCGTCGGCGGCGAGAGGCTCGTCCTCGTCGTCCTTGAAGTACAGCGTGTCCAATGCTCCAGCACGGCCAATGTCGAGCTTCAGACGCCTCTCGGGCTGGGCAAAGCTTTGGAGGTAGGGGGCCGACACGTTGGTCTCGCGCTGGACGAAGAGGTTCATGCTTGCGTCCTCGACAATGCGCGGCACGGCGAGCTCGCCATCGACCTCGGCGAATTCCATCTCGGGCGTGGCCGAGTTCTCCCCGCCAACGAGCTTCTCGAAAGCCTGCACAATGAGTTCAGCTTGCGACGCCACGTCGAGGCGAGACTCCGGATCCAGGTCCAGAAGCGATGCCGATTTGCCGATCTCCGACCGGATCGTTCGCACGAAGCCCTGGGCCATGCTGCGATGAGGGCTCTGCGCGTTCTTGAGCGCGCCCGAAACGACCCACAGGAAGCTCTCGCTCTCGAGCGCCATGCTCTGCACCTGCTTGAACGTCTCCTGTGTAGCGTCGGACAGCACGGAGCTGTCGAGGTCCTGAAGGTTGAGGCAGACCTTGCCAGCTGCGCTGAGGTTGGCGAGAGGGCTGACTTCGGGGGCACGGCCGGTTCGGGCCTCGACCGAAGCGGCCACGGCGCTGATGAGAGGGTCGCTCTCGGGGCGCTGCGTGATGAGAACGACGGGCGCGTTGAGCGTGAGCTTCTTGGCCGGCTGCTGCGTGCTGCCGCTCGCGACGGCAGCCGCCTCTTGGCTGGCGGCCTCCTCGGCCAAGGACTTCCACTCGACCTTGTAGCAGAGCGGCTTGGTCTCAAGGTCGCTGCTGCTGTCGTCCTTGATGGGGTTGACCTCGAAGCCCTTGACCACGATGGCGGGGATCGAGGTGTCGCTCGACTCCAAGGCATGGATGCAACCCTCCATGGCCTTCGGGTTCCGCAAGTCGCTGTGTCCGTTCACGACGACTTGGTAGGGGGTGCCCGCCGTGGAGTTCATCAGCTTGTTGAGCCGCATCTCCTTGATAGCCGAGGGCATGTACAGGCAGGGCATCTCGCCACGACCGGCTCCCAGGATAACAAAGATGTGCTGGAACAGGAGATCGATGAACGCCGCGTTGAAGATGGATGGGGCCTCGTACTTCTCGGGCATCGAAGCGCCAGTGTCAGGCACCACCACCTCTCCGAGTCCGTACCTGAAATCGTCACAAGCCTGAAGGCTCAGGATGTTTTGGAGGACGGGACCGTAGCCGGCTCCAAGCTTGCGAAGCTCGTCGTAGAAGAGCTGGGTGGGGATCTTGCTCTTGCAAACCTGCCTGGCCTTCTCCACCGTGTCGGTGACCTCGTCGCGCAGCGAGGCGCTGATGGGGTTCGACTGCTCTCGCTTGGTGACCGAGATCAAACCGCGAGAGTGCTCAACCCAGCCCCTGGATTCATGGTAGGAGTGGATGCGAAACTCGTCCCACTTGTCCGAGTAGGAGCGGGTGCCTTCGCTGAACCGCTTGATGCTCAGGATGACCTCGTACTCCTCGCCGTCAGTCAAGAGGAAAGGTCGCATAACCTGCATCTCCCTGAGGCCGAACTCGTCAAATTCGACACCACGGATGGAGGCCAGCTGAGCAGCTGCTTCAACCGCCATGCTGATGAAGCCAGAGAACGGGAATGCCGTCAGGTCTTGCATCCTGTGGTCTCGCAGCCAGGGGATGTCGTCCGTTCGGATCATGTTCCTCCATGTCGGTTCCATATCATTCGAGAGGTTGGTCAGGGCGCCAAGGAGATCATGGCGCGCAAAGGGCTTGAGCCTGTGCTGGCGACTGACCCGGCTCTCCCTCCAGTACTTCTGTCCCGACCATGGGTAGGGCATGAGGTCGGAAACCAGCTTGGGCTTGGGATCCTTCTCCGAGTTAACGGCAGCCATATCCAGGGTAACGCCCTTCTCGAAAAGCTTGCCGGCCAGAGTCAGCGCAGAGAACGTGGCGTCCTCGTTGCGCTTCAGCGAAGGGACGTAGAAAGCCTTGCTGGCCTTGTCCGAGCCAAGAGACTTGAGAATCTGCTTGACAGGTCCCTCAAGCGCAGAGTGCGGGCCGACCTCGACCACGATGTCGGGCTGATCTTCCAGGAAGAGCGCCTGCAAAGCAGTCGAGAAGAGCACGGGCTTCGTGAGGTTCTGAACCCAGTACTGCGCGTCCAGATCCGCACCACTGACAAGCCTCTTCCCGTGAAGGGACGAGAAGAAGGCCACTTTGCCAGTGCTGCTGGCCTTGGTGTCCTGGATCGTCGACAGGTAGTGTTCAGCTACGTTCTCCATGTGGACAGAGTGATAGGCAACGTCAACCATCAGCTTGCGGTTGAATGTGCCCTTCTCTTCGAGGCGGGCAGCAAGCTCGTCGATGGCCTGCGCGTCACCCGAAATGGTGACCGACGAAGGCGAGTTCTCGCATGCGATACCGCAGTGTCCGGTCTGAATCTCCTGGATCATCTCACGGGCTGTCTGGGCGCTGCAACCAGCAGCCAACATGGCACCGCGCAGGTCTGCGTGCTTGGCCTTCAGTCTCAGGACAGCCTGTCCTCGGTGGAAGGCAGCAGCAATAGCGTCCTTGAGGGTGATAGCGCCCGCAGCGT
>NW_003315032.1:1519023-1524116 GCF_000150825.1 Verticillium alfalfae VaMs.102
TCAGGGCACGGGTCAGATCGCTGGCCGAGGACCCAACCACGGCCGTGCGCCAGGAAAGCTGGGAGCGGCGATGGGCGAGTGTGTATGCCAGGTCGCGGAGGAGCTCTCTGTCGAAAAGATCGGGATGCTTCTCGAGCCAGACGCCCACTATAGCCTTGAGACGGCCCACGGCGTCCTTGTCGTTGCCGGACAAGACGACGAGGCGAGGTCCGATGTTGGACTCGTTGTAGCCTCTGGCGAGCGTCGGAGGCGCCTTCTCGAGCACGCAGTGCGCGTTCGAGCCACCGAATCCAAAGTTGTTAACGCTGACGAAGCGCTTGCCCTTGGGCCATGGACGCAGAGATACGGGGACCTTCATGTTCCATTCGGCGAAGGGGATGCTCTCGTTCGCCTGGCGATAGTTGACGTTGGGCAGGATGAAACCCTTTTGAAGCATCAGGGACGCCTTAATGACTGCGACGAGGCCGCTTGCCGGCTCAAGATGTCCGATGTTAGACTTGACAGAGCCGATGTAAAGAGGATGGCGGGGAGTTCTGTCTTCGTTGAAGACTCGGTGGAGAACCGTGGCTTCGATAGGATCTCCGACCTTGGTGCCGGTACCGTGTGCCTCAACAAAGCCGGTGTCTCTCGGGTTGATGCCGGCCTTGGCATAAACCTCACGGATCAACTGTTCTTGAGCATCGGCAGAAGGAGTTGTCATGCCTATCAGACACTGTCAATTACATTTCCATGTTGCATTGATATGAGGCACACTTACCGACTGTCTTGCCGTCTTGGTTGACGCCCGTGTTGACGACGACGGACCAAACCTTGTCGCCGTCTTTCAGAGCCTGGTCAAGAGGCTTCAGGATAACGCAGCCAGTGCCTTCTCCACGCGCGAATCCAGACTTGGCGCGGTGGTCAAAGGCAAACGTGGCTCCCTTTTCGGAGAGCAAGCTGGAGAAGATGTCAGAGACCTGTCGTTGCTCGTTTGGTTAAGCTCCGACTTACCGGTTGGTCGACAGGGACACAACATTGGCCGGCTGGATGTTGAGGTGCGACGACGCAACAAGGGCTTGCTTAGTCTCCCCTGAGCGAATGCTCTGCACTGCCTGGTGCAGGGCATGCAAGCTTGAAGAGCATGCTGTATCAATGGCAAAACAAGGACCACGCAGGTCGAAGTAGTGGGAGATGCGGCCCGCCTGGACGCCTTGGTGATTACCAGTGGCATCGGACATGGGCACAGTGTCGAGGTCTGTGAGAGACCCAAGACCATAGTCGGGGGGGGACGCGCCAACAAACACGCCCATGTTGGTCCCGGCAATGCTCTCCTTGGGAATGCCAGCATGCTCTAGTGCTTCATAGGTGCACTCAAGCAGTTGTCGCTGCTGAGGGTCTGTTGATATCTGTCAGTCAAGTCGTAGTGAGGGCCAGCCATAAAGGGCTGTTAATGGTTCGCAAAACGTACCCATGGCACTAGCTTCATTGTTGGTAATGTTGAAGAAAGGTGCATCGAACTTGGCGATGTCCTCTTTGAGAAAGTAGCCGCCTATGCTGTTGAAGCAGCCCCTCTTCTCGGGGTTCGGGTGCCAGTATGCTTCCTTGTTGAAGCGATCCTTGGGGATTTCGCCCCAACCGCTGCGAGCTCTGCACATGAGCGTCCAGAAGTCATCGAGTGTCGAGACTTCACCGGGCAGCCGGCACGACATGCCAATAATGGCCACGGGCATCAGAGTAGGCGCCATTGCGAAAATGATAGTAAGATAGTAAAAGTAACGACAGTGCGATAAACGAGAAAGAACGATGCAAAATCGAGTGAGCTGATGAGATGCTTAATCCAAGACTGTTGCCATGAGAAACCCGCGTTGCTAACTTATAGTTTTTGATCGACATACGATCCATCTTGTTTGCATGGCCTTCTCAGCATGACAAATGTAGAATGTCCATGTTGTGGACGCAATCGGCCAAGACCAGGCACATTGCACGACATCGGTCTTCCTCGCGGCCTGTAATCCGGAAGCAGAGTCGATTCACCGATCGACGTCCTGCTTTCGCTTGACGCACAACGCCTGAGCTGAACGGAAGGGCCCATCCCATATCTCGGCGTGATTTTCGGTTCGATGAAGAAGCTTTAACGATGAGTCCGTATGAGACATTGTGTCAGAGCCTCATCACCTCAACCCCTGACAGTTGATGGAAACGTTCTTTCGAAGCCTTCTATGAGTGAGACAAGGCGCCCGGGCCAGGTAGCGCGCCTGACTACCGGCAGTTCAGTGAGACAACAGCACGGCAGGTTATTGTGCAGCTGAGACAGCCGTGTTCAGGAATAAGGCTACACAAAATATGTGGAAAGTGGGATGGGGGGGGGGAGGAAATAGCACAACGCGAGATAGCATTTAAGGTCGCTGCTGCGCACACAAAGTCTTCACAGAACAGCCTGGCCCTTCAAACCGCATTCTAGTCACGACATCGTCACACGTTATTCAAGATGAAGTTCCTCTGCCTGCACGGTACCTTTGGAAGCGCCAAGGTACGGCCTCCCCCACTCCGCCTCTCCGTCGTGCCAAATTACTGAGTCTCCGGTATAGAAATTCAAGATTCAACTCGCGCCATTCGTTCAGAAGACTCAGGAGGACTCCGACCTCGAGTTTGAATGGATTTCGGGACTTCACGAGGTCGAGCCCCCGGCCGAATTTGAACACTACTTTGGTGAGAAACCTTTGTACAGGTTCATGCCGTTCAATGGCATCCGCGCGTACGACGACCTCTTCACCAAGTGGAGGCAGTGCCCCGACGGGGCATCGACCGAGGAGAACATGCGCCTGCTCTTTGGAAGCGAGGAAAACTTTCTGCACCAGAAGGCCTGCCTCCAGGAGACGATCGACGCGGTGCTCAAGGCCATTGACGACGACCCAGAGATCGACGTAAGTTCCAGCGCCCCAAACGATCTGAGACAGAAGCATGCTGTGAGCGACCTGGCTGACCTCTGGTACACAGGGTATCCTTGGCTACTCGGAAGGAGCGACGATAGCCGCGACCGCGATTCTAGAAGAACGACGCAGGTGGGAGGAAGAAGGAATTCCCAGGAGGATCAACGTAAGCCACCACCAGTCCACGCTCTCTCCCCTGCCTGATGCCCACTGCGACATGTGGCTGATTCACACCCCACAACGTAGTGCGCCATCTTCTTTGCTGGGTGTCCTGCCATCTCCCTCAAGGACGGCAGCATCTCGATGCTGTCTGATGCGGAGGCCGAGGATGCTATCGACATTCCAACATGCCACGTCGTCGGCTGCAACGACCCTTACATTGATGGGTCTGTTACCTTGTACGACATGTGCAACGAGGACAAGGCTGAGCTTTTCGACCATGGCCAGGGTCACGTCATCCCACGCGACCCCAGGACCTTGTAGACTGTCTGTTTCTGTGTCCAGGATCGTAGGCATGGCCAATGCCAACAAGCGCAAGCCCTCGGTCACGGGCTCCGAGTCGGATGCTTCCCGAAGGTCATCTACCTGGTCTTCCGGGAACAGTTCTACCGTCGAGCTGGTATGAGATCTCCTGGATCATATCGCGTAGTCATTGCCCTCAAAGCTGACAATTAATAGACGGCTATCTGCACATGAGTGCACTCGGCGACTATCATCAGTCTTATTGGAGTTAAAACGGTGTGATTGCTTCTACCGCGGCTAGATAGAGTAAAAGTTGGATGTCGCCGGCTACTACTCCACCGCAATCGTTTGGGACAATAAAACAATAATAATAATCATAGTTCATTCTTCCTTTTAGAATCCATTGATCCACTTGCCCTCGCATATCCAGTAAGTAGTTCAGGGTGACACTACCACACCCAGCAAGTAAGCAATCAAGAAGTGTCCAAAAAGAAACGTTTCTACGCTGGCGGACGAAAACTCGAACCAGATCAATCAAGGAAGTTGAAAAGCGCTATGACAAATGCAATTCCATACTCCGAGAGTAATCTCCAGACTCAGTGCCGCCCTCCTGTTTCCCAGGTCGTACCACCCCTTAGTCATGATCTGATGTGTATCCCTACCCTTCCTTCCTCACCTGCCTCTCTTCCGACGAGACAAGGCTTCGGTAGTCCTCATTAGGCATCGAATTTCCATCATGAACCATCAGATTCATGCTGCCCAGGACTCGACAATCTCAGCCAGAGTGCTCTCGCTCCACAGTGCTGGGAATACAAGTAAAGGGACGCCCGGTGTCGACTGGTTACTCGTCACAACGCCATAGTGGCAACACCGGGAGCTGCTTGGCCCATGATCCGCGCTCTTAGCATCTTCAAGCCTTTGGTCACCGCGTCCGAAGAGGTGATGCCGCCCTTGGCGATGACATAGCGCGGCCGTACTCGAATCTGCTCGAGGAGCCTTACCAGTGCCGAGGCCACCTTCGACCCGATCTCTAGCGAGCTGATGGCATCCGATGTCTTGACGAGCGTCCGGGATGTCATGACAAGAATATCCTTTCCAGCGGAGATCTGGTCGTTGGCCTCTGCTGCCGCCTTGTCGACGATGGCGCGCTCCGACTCGGCAGACTTGATGAGGTCCGCAACTTCGAGCTCAACGACGGCGAGCTTGTCCTGGCGCCTCTCCCGCAAGACTTTCAACTGGGCTGTCGTCTTTGGAACGTAGGATCCAGCAAGAATGAGACCGCCAGCGTGGGAGGATGCAGACCCGCTCGCCGTCGGAGGCTGGACGTCAGCCATACGCAGGGGCGGAATGCCCTTGATGCCGAGCCTCGACGATACAAACGCCGCAGCGGTACGATACAGGTAGCGTCTGCCCTCTTTCTCTGCGGCGAGCAACCCAGAAACGAACACGTCCATGTCGGATTCGGCAGCAGCATTGACGATGACAACTCCATCCGAACCGGCCGGTCGCGATAAAAGCTTCGCCTTGACGCCTTGCGGTCCGCCAACGCGAATGTCGTCGATGGTTATGGAGAGAAAAGACGACTCATTAAAGCGGGAGCCGCACTTCTCGAGGATGTACTGCCGCAAATTCGAGTTTTGGTACCCAAAGGTGGCGTCCTGCGCAAACGGCGTCTGGCTGGCAGGGACAAGCACATCGCCCTCCTTGACATAATGAACATCG
>NW_003315032.1:1524336-1525867 GCF_000150825.1 Verticillium alfalfae VaMs.102
CATGGCCTGCTCGACAGCTCGGGCTCTTCGGGTAGGTGACTCGTAGGGTGGAGTCTCCGCGCAAGACGACGTCGAAGCGCTTGTTTTGTCCTTTGCGGCTGCCTCCTTGACGTTTTCGCAGATTTCAAGAATGAGGTTCCGGGCCTCAGGACCGGGGAGGGCGCGACTGTTGGTCAAGATGAAGAAGCCTCGCGACTCCCTCTCGAACTGGCTCTGCAGGGTCTCGACGTCCCAAACCATCAGCACGTCAATGTCGTGGCAAGTCTGTGTGCCAGTCGGATCATCGTCCAAGACGACTAGGACAGGGGCTTCGCCGCCATCAACATACTTCTTCGTCGATTCCAGGACATCATACGGAAATTCGGCAGGCAGAGCCTCGATCGTCTCCTTGGCGGGCAAGGGCTGGGCCGCTGCCCGTAGGGCCTCGTTGGTGGTGTGTGGTTCGGGCCTCCCAGCACTGCCTGAGACAGACACACCGGCGCCTTCCCACCACCGAACGACGCCTGCATCAGCCTCCTTCGACCAACCCTTGGCAGCTCCTGCGAGATAGAGTGTGTGGGCAGCCGATGACATGGGCGCAAAGTACATCAATCGTTTCGTCTCATCAAGCACAATGCCGAGATCCTTGACGAAGATGGCGAGAGCAGAGTGCGGCGTCCAGTCCGCCTCGAGCATCTGCGGCACTCTGTTCTCAAACATCCAGCTCCACGCAGCCGCGTTTTTCAGCAACTCGAAGATCTGACGTGTATCAAGACCAAGTCGTGCGGCGAATGCCATGGCTTCGGCGGCGGCAGCAATGTGTACACCAGCGAGGAGTTGATTGATAAGCTTGACCGAGGAGGCGGCACCAACACCACCCTTGACCTGGCACAGATTGGTAGCAAGGCCGGTCATGGAGAGGAGGACGCCATTGGCCTTGGAGATGGTGGACTCCTCGCCGGAGCAGATGATGGTGAGGTTGCCGTTGGCGGCGCGCACGACACCTCCGCTGACGGGCGCATCGAGGAGGGTGATGCCGCGTCCCAGCCCAGCCAGGCGTTTCTCGAGAGATCGAACAAACGATGGGGGCACAGTTGAGCTGAGTATGACAATCGCATCGTCGGGCAGGGCGGCGGCAGCGTCGCCAGAGCCGAACAAGGCATCTGTAGCCTGCGTGGCATTCTGTACCATGAGAACCAAGACCTCAGCGCCCCTGGCGGCATCGGCGGGCGAAGTCGCTGCGGATGCCTTGCCACCGCCGGAAACAAACTTCTGAATCGCAGGCTCGTATACATCGTAACCATGCACGGCAAAGCCGCCTCGAATCATGGAGCTAGCCATGCCCTGGCCCATGGCGCCAAGGCCGATCATACCCACCTTGGAGATCTCCAGCGGTGTTGTGACGGGCGTCGGGTTCGCAAGCGCAGCTGCCGGTGCAGCAGAATCGCTGTCCTTGGTCGCGACAGGTGAATTTTGCTGGAAGACGCGAACGAGGCCAGAATCATCTTCGCGACCGTAACCCTGCGCAGAGCCCCAGATGTATAGTGCTCAG
>NW_003315032.1:1526321-1543748 GCF_000150825.1 Verticillium alfalfae VaMs.102
CGCGGCGCCGGGCCACCAGAGATCTCATACAGCTTCTCGGACATTTCATGGAGAATCTGATCTGCCCGAGTGAGGGCCTCGGATGATCCAGAGGCGAAGATGGTAAGTGTGCCATTGGCGGCTCGAACTGTGCCGCCAGACACGGGGCAGTCGACAACGAGGATGTCTGATCGGCCGAGTTGGGCTATTTGAGACGCTAGTGTGTCGTAATATGCTGGCGGGACTGTCGAGCACAGCAAGATGGTCGCATTGTGTGGCAGGGCTGGTTCGTGTGAGTGGCTCGTTGCAGATGAACGGAGGGAGAATCCCAGTACTCACCCTCGAGGGCGCCAGTCGCCGCGTCGAACAAAATACTGTCGACCTGCTGCGCATTGGCGGCCATGCAGACGAGGAACGCGCTATCGTGGGCAACATCTCGAGGCGACTGGCCTGGATGCCCGCCATCGGCCACGAACCTCTCGACGCTCGGCTGCCAGACGTCGTATCCCTTGACTATGTACTTTCCACCCTTCTGCAGGTTGCAGGCCATGCCGAAGCCCATGGCGCCGAGGCCAACGAACCCGACTGACGTCGACATGAGGCTGGTACCAGACTGTTGGGCCATTGTGTCGTCAGGTTGGCTGTTTGAGAAGTGAAGCTTTGGGGGCGTACGACAGGTCAAGGAACAGACATGGCGAAATTCCGTCTTATAGGTAGGCCATGAGTCCATCATGGCCCCTCTGCCGCATCGCCCCCGGCCGAGTCCAAAAAGCCGATCGTTTCTCCTCCGCCATGCACTTGTGCTGGCCGCCCGAACCGGAAGCGTCCTCGAGGATCGAAAAACCCACCACGAATGGACCGCGAATGGGTTGACTGGTTGGCCTGAACAACCAAAAGCCATGACTCGCGACCACCAGGGGGCTAGCGAAGTCTCGCCCACCCCGCAATTGTGCGGTCTGAAGTCCGCTCAGCTTATATAGAGGGTCTGCCCATCTGCGACGCGGGCAGAACTGCTATCCCTTCGCCGGTGTTCCCCCCGCCGCCTGTTCGTCCTGCTTTCTTCTCCAGCCGATCAACCCCAGCTTTCGGTCTTCTGCCCGTCTGGGGAGAACTTCAGGCCTCTGCATAACCTTTTTTCTGTTCTCCATCTTTGCCTCCGGCCGCTAAGCCGTTCAGGATGAAGAGGGCGCGGATCGAGGAGCCTGTCGCGTCGAGCAGCAGTGGACAAGGCAGCGGTTCGAGTGCCGTTCCCAGCGGCCGGGGCAGCACCTCGGAGCCGCACGTCCACCAATCCAAGATCTCTCGAAAGATCCGCGCCTGTGAGTTTGCCATCCCCCCGCAAGATCCCTTTCGAGCCGTGATGTGGTGATCTGTTCCATCCGGTGGCCCATGTCTCACGTCTTACGTGCCGATGGCTGCTTGCCTCGGTTCACAGACCCATGTCCATCCATGTTCATGCCTCTGTTCACCCCCTCACCATCTGCCCACCCTACCATTGCGGCGCATGATTCTGATTCATCACAGGTCAACAATGTCAGAATCGCAAAATCAAATGTGACATTGAGCAGGGGCAGTCGCGATGTGCACGTTGCACTCGCATGGGACTAGAATGCGTCATCAACAAGAGCCTGCAGACCCTCCTCGATGACGAGAATCAGTGGAAGAAGGAGATGGAGCAGCAGCTGCGTTCTCTTCAAGCTGCCATGTCCCAGGTCCAAAGGATGCTCAACATCCCGCCGCCAAATCCGCAGCATCAGCAGCATCAGCAGCTGCCACAACAACAACAGCAGCAGCAGCAGCACCTCCATGACATCCCTTCCGTCGGCAGCGGCGCCACTCACTCATCAGCCTTTGACAATAGCCCAAGTCTTTCAGGCATGCACGGCAGCCCCGCGGGACCGTCACCGAGCCGGCCGCCTGAGATCACAGCTATGACTCGGGAAAACTCGCCCGAGACTGCTCACCCGCGCATCAAGGAGGATCAGGCCATCGTTGATGCCCCGATGGCCAGCCTATTTGAGGTGACAAAGCTGCGCAACATACGTAGTGACCCTGGGTCACGCGCCGACGCACTTCTCGCCGCTCGCCGCTCGGGCGAGCCAGACTTCATCGCGCAGGGGCGGGTACCTCTCGCCGAAGCCGAGCAGCTGTTTGCCAGGTTCCGCGGGACGCTAAATGCATACCTCTGGGGAGGCGTTGCCCTTCTGCACGACAACCTGCTTTCGGCGCGGCAATCATCTCCACTGCTCGTGGCCGCCATTCTCGCCGTCACGGCGCTGCACGCCCAAGACGAGGGGGTAAGCTTTGACCGGTGCTATCCCGTCTTTCTTGACCTCGCCAGCCAGTGCATGTTCCAGCGGTACCACACGCTCGACGACGTTCGCGGCCTTTGCATCGGTGCATTCTGGCTGTCTGACGTCAGCTGGAAGCTATCAGGCCTGGCCGTGCGCATTGCGACTGAGCTCAACCTGCACCAGTTCTGCGCCAAGGCGCTTCGAGATGAGCCGGATCACGTCGAGAAGGCGAGGCTCTGGTACTTTCTCTACGTATGTGACCATCACTTTAGCATTGCCTATGGGCGCCCGCCTGTGATACCCGAGGACGTGACCATATCGCGGCACGAGTCATTCCTGCAGTTGCCGGGCATCAGGCAGGCAGACTTTCGCCTGCACAGCCAGGTAGCCATCTTTGTGATCCTCAGCCGCGCGTACCATACCTTCGGGCCCGACCGCTCGAGACTCGTAGCCAACGACGAGTTTGAGGCACTGCGGCGCTATGAGTCGGATATGGGCCATTGGCGGCGTATGTGGGAGCCTAGGCTGGGTACGTTTTCTACGTCTCGTGAGTAGATTGCTTGTGCCGTGAAAGAATGCTAACTTGGTACTAGTGCCGGATCCCAATATTTCGCAGTACCCTGCCAAGGGCGTGAAATTGCACTATCACTTTGCTCGGTTACAGATCTTCTCCGTCTGTCTTCGCGGGCTCACACCGACGGACCAGTTTCTCATGTCGCCTGAACGGCGGAGCTTCATCGACTCGGCCATCAGCAGTGCCTCGGCGGCGCTGCGGCTCATCCTCAATGACCCTGACATGCGGCGGGCCGTCATCGGCGTGCCGTTGTATCTGCTGACGGCCATGGCCTATGCCGCCATATTCCTGATGAAGGTGCAATCCGAGTGGAAGGCGGCTGAGTTCAACATCAGCTTCTCCGAGGTAGTGACGCTGATTGAGGCGACGGTCAGTCTGCTCAACGACTCGCAGGCGTGCGTCAGGCACGTAGCGCACTTCCTCGGCAAGGGGCTCAACACGATGCTGGAGAAGTTCAAGGAGAGGGAGGCCATGCTTCAGGCGCAAGCCCAGCAACAGCAGAACGAGCAATTTGTGCAGCAACAGGGATGGGCGGCGCAGGATGCGCAGCAGGGCTGGAACAACTGGATGCTCGGCGGCGCTCCGGAGGTAGAGCCTTTTGGGATCGGCGCGGAGTACTACCCGCTCGGGATACTGGACGTGCTGGGCTCGCAGATGCCCGGCTGAGCTCTCGTGAGCGTTACGCGAGACGACTCGGTGGCATGCGTGACGGGATCACTGATCTTGGATGTACAACTATGACCAGTATGGGACGATGGAGGCTATTTTTCGTGGTGGTAATGAGTGGTTCGGGGTTGATGCCGCGTTGGGGATGATACCAAGAGGGAGAATAATGATGATGCCTGCTCGGCTACACAATTGCGCAGCAGAAACGAGCCCGAGATCTAGCAGATCCCATGGTCCGGACATGACGCTTGTGATATTCACAGCAACCCATACGAGCATGCTGCTCACGTTTCGGCTAAGCGCCACGAGGCCCAAGACGTCGAGAATCTGGGGAAAGCAGTGTCTCGACGAATCGGACAGAAGGCCGCCTTCAGAATCGCGGACAGATGTCCGCTTCCATGCTCACACGGCACTTGAGAGAACAAACCGAAGGGGGCAGGCATTCTGCTCATAGGCTTCGCTAGGAGGCTCTAGGGGAAGAGGAGCCGGGGGCTTGCCCACAGCGCAGATCCCAGCTTTCCAGGTGCAGTGTTTGGCGTTCGTCTCCCGTTGCCCCCAGCTCAGAAGTCTTCTAGCTCGGATTTTAGGGGGGTGGGAGCGGAAGTCAGACCAGGTTCATGACTTGTGTCGCTCTCTACCGTCATCTGTGACTAGAGGAACCCAAATCCCCACGGGGAGGGGGGTGGGAGCAGCGCCAGAGCAGTGCGAAAGCAACGCTACGCAAAGCTGTGAGAACGCGGGGGAAACCGGTCTAGCGGCCCATCCATGGGCAAAGATCGCAAAGACGCGAATCTATATCTTTGCACGGTTCTGCTGTCTAGTTCTGGGGTTCTTGGACTCCTCGCCACTCCATCGACATCATCGTCTGCCGACAATTGAGGATCAACAACATCGACAGCCAAACGTGGGGAACCCTCTGTGACTCTGCTACCGATCGAGTCGACCCGGACCACCGACTCTCCCTCGTCAATCGTACGACTCGCGCGAGTGCGACCTTTCCCTCTCCCCATCTTTCCTCCTCCTCCCCATCGAGCGACCGATTGAGCCAGATTCATCAGCAATCAATTATCATGGCTGCCGACCTCGACAAGGAGCAGGTCTCGGCCAAGGAGCATCAGACTCCCAACACGGGCTCGCTCGACCCTGAGCTTGCTGAGGCCATCCGCAACTTTGTTCCTGGCACGAGCGAGGAGAAGAAGCTCGTCAAGAAGATTGATCTCTTCCTGATGCCTATGCTTTGGATCATGTACATTCTCAACTATATTGATCGCACGAACATCGTGAGTCTTGCTTCCTCGCTTCCGCTGTTGAGATTTTTTTTTTCTTTCTTCATCCATTCGATCACCCCTTTTGCACGGATCACTTCCTGGACCATCCACGCCGACTCTGGATACAACCTTTGCTAACCTGTACAGGGCAATGCCAAGATCGCGGGAATGGGCGACGACCTGGCGCTGGATGACAATGAGTACGCCTGGGTGCTGTCCATCTTCTTCTTCGGCTACCTCATCTGCGAGATCCCCTCCAACATGATCCTCAGCCGCACAGCGCCGAGTATCTTCCTCCCGGGCATCATGTTCATCTGGGGCGGCCTCTGCGCCGCCATGGCCGTCGTCACCAACTACGGCGGACTTCTGGGCTTCCGCTTCGTCCTCGGCTGCGTCGAGGCCGGTTCTCCCCTGGTGTCCTGTACCTGCTGTCGTGCTGGTACACAAAAGACCGAGCTCGGCAAGCGCTTCGCCATCTTCTATACGGCTGCTGTCCTCTCGGGCGCCTTTGGCGGCCTCCTCGCCGATGCCATCACCTCGAACCTCGACGGCGCCCACGGCATCGCTGGCTGGCGCTGGCTCTTCATCATTGAGGGTGTTGCGACCGTCGGCGTCGCTGTCATTGCCTACTTTGTCCTGCTCGACTATCCCTCAACCTCGAAGCGCTTGACGCCCGCGGAGCGGCAAATAGCCCACGTCCGTATCATTGCCGACTCGATCGCCCAGAACGGCGCCTCTAGCAACCGCCTCAGCCACTGGCAGGCGTTCGTCGCCGCCGTCTCCGATCCGCGGACCTACATGTTCCTCGTCCTCTTCATGCTCGACGTCGGCGCCGGCACTATCTCCTACTTCATCCCCACCATCACCGTCACCCTCGGCTACGACACGACGACGGCCCAATACATGACGGTGCCCGTGTACGCCGTCGCCGCCGTGGTGCTCAACATCGTCGCCTGGTCGTCAGACCGCCACGTCGAGCGCCGCTTCCACATCGCCGGCGCCCTCGCCCTCGGCTGCGCGTGCGCCATCGTCTGCGCCGCCGTCCAGACGCCCATGGTCCGTTACGTCATGCTCTGCTTCGTCGCCGCCGGCATCTGGTCCGCCCTGCCGCTGATCCTGTCCTGGACGAGCGGCACCGTCTGCATGCCGCCCGAGAAGCGCGCCATCGTGCTCGCCATGGTCAACGCCTTTGGCAACTTCTCCTCCGTCTACGGCAGCCGCATCTGGCCCTCGACCGACAAGCCCGCCTACCACGTCGGCTGGGGTGTCACGGCCGCCTTCCTCGGCAGCGGCATGCTCCTGGCCCTCGTGCTGCCCATCCTGTGCAACCTGGTCAACTGGAAGGGCACTAAGGCCGAGAGGGAGCTTCTCGAGGGGCGTGCTGAGGACGACGCGTCTGCCTAGACTGAATAGTGGAAAGGGGGGGGGGGGGGGTTGATGAATCGGGTCTAGAAGGCTTTGAGAGAGTACATAAAACTTGTTTAAAATTGGCTGGAGGCGGGGAGCGGCATTATAACAGAGTTTGTCTTGCTCGATGGATGATTTGCCCACCTTGCCCTTTTTCGGTGATGAAGCGACAACTGCGCCCAGCCTCTTCCGTCTTTCGGATGATTTGAAGAAGTTGACTAATGCCAAGATAATGACAGGCGGGGAGGCTAAGGTGATTTAGGTAAAGCGAACCGGGCAGACCTGCCGAAGGGGGTCGTTGGGTCTGGTCAACGCCTTTGTGTGTGTGATGAGTGGTCAGGGTCGGGACAATGGCGTTGCGGGTTCTGCACTTGAGTTCCATACCATGAGGATCTACGATGCGTGGCGTTCTTTGTTTTCATGGTAGTTGCAGGTCGTGAACGCTTCAGATGGCGGTTTGGCTTGGTGGAGTGTTGGTTGGCTTGAACGCCACTGTTTGGGCTGCTATGGTTCAAACTGGGGATGCTGCCTCATCGTGTTTCGATATGGTTGTTTGCTCTTCAAGAAATAACATCTCTCTCCGCGAATCTCTTCACCAGAGTGTTTTCTCAGTGGTAAAGACCGATTCGCTGTCATCAGTAGACCTCTTCTTGTTGTCGACAAACACTTCACCTCGTGTTTATTCCTCTTCGCGACTTGCCTGCTGGTCCAATAAGCTCACTTCTTTATTGTCTTCGAACTTATACTTCAAGCACAGCGTGTCCCAAACTTTCCGCTTAATCTGCGGCTCCATGAGTGAGTTGAGTATTGTCGGCGGCTCCCCGATCCGTGGCCTTCCTCCTTCCAAGCTTGTGCCATTGAAGGGCTGCATCAGACGTAACAAACCCGAACCGGAAGCGAAGCGAAAAAGGCAGGATGAGGCAAGAGACGAAGACTCTACCCGGAAGCGCATCCTTTTCGATCTTGCTCAAATCCGTCCCGTTGAATCTCACGAGGATCATCAACCATCATCTCTACCGGGGTGCCCGGGCGCGCGCTGCTCTTGAGTGGGAGGATATGGAATATGTTCGACTCTGTCGTGGAAAGATGCTTGCCGGCGCGCTGAGCATGGGCGAGGAGTCGTTGCTGGCTGTCTTTTGAGAATCAGTGGAAGGACAATGGATGCAAGATACGTAAAAGAGAGTGTTTGGACATGACGCGTGCGGACATGACGTTCCAGACCTGACGCGTCATCGGGGGATCTAAACTCTGTATCCGAGGCACCTTGAATCCAAATGGAATCTTACGCAGTCACTTCGGGACAGTGGACCAGGGTTCATGCTCTCCATGTCTGAACTAGCAAGCCTTTGTCATGATGACCGGTGATCAGGGCATTAATCACATCGAACGTGCGTATTGAGAAAGAAATTATGCTTGTGAATAGCCAACCATTCGTTTCTGGATGAGCTAGCGCTGATGATACATGCACGCAGACCGCCACGACTCCCAACTCATTTGCTTTGGCTCGGCTGCTGGATAAGTGACATAAGCGCACAGCCTTGGCGGATGCACCGGCCCGTTATTTTGACTTCTGTCTTTAAGAGGGGGAAAATCCCACAAACTTGAGCCTCGACATGCGAAGCTTTTTGTCTGGAAAGTCGACATCATGGAACTAGTAATGGCTGATCAGTCAGTACCCGCTCGGGCTGACGTCCTGACGACTCTCGATTATGGGCAGCTTCGGACATCTGCGCTCATTGGCGCTGCGGGCATTGCTATCCTCATGCTTTTGAGTTCCATCATCACCATCAAACCCGAACAAGATGAACCTCCCCTGTTCAAGCCGATGATACCGCTTGTCGGCCACATTATTAACATGGTCCGACACGGGACAATGTTGCTTTCTCGCTACAGAAAACGCAACCTCCCAGCAGCCACGCTGCCCATGCTGAACGGCAAAATGTATGTAATCTGGGATGCATCCCTCGTTCAGGCACTCTTCCGTAAAAAGAGCTTCACCCTCGAACATTTCGCCGCCAAGTTCTCAGGCAACGTCGCCGGCCTAAACAGCTCTACTCGCAACATATTCCTCACGACGCCCCTCGTGAAGGAAATGCTGGAACTCTTCAGCAAGCACCTCCTCAAAGGCAAAACCCTCCAAAGAGCCCAGATTGCCGCCGTCTGTTCCATCGAGGACAGCCTCCGCGGCGAGTTTACTAGCCTCAAGAACGGAGAGTGGCTCGAGATCTCCTCCATTTATACCTGGCTGCGCGACATCACAACCCTCGCTGCAAGCCGTGCCTTCTGGGGTCCGCAGAACCCATTAGACGGCGACCACACGCTTCTCGAGGACTTTTGGCGCTTTGAAGATAAGCTCCTCATCATGGCGCTGGATCTGTACCCCCGCTTCACGGCGCGCAAGGCCTACGACGCCCGCGCGCGCGTGCAGGCCGCCTTTGGCCGGTTCCACGCAGCCGGTCTCGTCGACAGCGATGGCGTGTCGGAACTCATCCGCGAGCGGGCGCGGCTGATTCGATCGTACGGCGTGGCGAGCGAGGAGATTGGGAAGATGGAGACGAGCATCCTCGCCGTCGCGCTGAGCAACACGGCACCGACGCTGTTCTGGCTCCTGTCCTCCATCCTCAGCACGCCGGGGCTGGCGGAACGGGTGCGCGGGGAGCTTGAGAGCGCCGTGCGGTGGACCGGTGACCAGGCGGTGCTAAGTGTGTCGTCATGGGAACGATGCCCGCTGCTGGTGAGCTGTTATCACGAGACGTTGAGGCTGATGAGTAGGACGACAGTGACGAGGCGCAGCGACGAAGATGCCATACTTATTGGCGCTGATGGGCGCGAGTACATGATTAGAGCCGGCGTCGACGTGCAAGCGTCTGCGACTGCGTTGCATACGGACCCTCGCATCTGGGGATCGGATGTCCATGACTTCGATCCTGACCGATTCCTTCCATTTGCGAAGGATACGATCTCGCAACACGTGCGGCAGAAGAAGGCGGCATTCATACCGTTTGGGGGCGGACGGCACATGTGTCCGGGACGAAACCTTGCTTTCGCTCAGGTCGTGACCTTTGCCGCTGTGCTCTTACTTGGGTATGATGTTGAGCCGGGCAAAGGATCGCGAGAAGGCACTCACAGCGACGCAAAAGTCTGGAAGAAGCCGCCACGGATGACACGAGGGTCAATGGCGGAAGCCATTTGCCAAGCCGGTCAATAAGGGAGAGGGCTATGGTGCGAGGCTCAGACCGAAAGCCGGCTGGGAAAAGGTGCGGTGGCATTTCGACACCTAACACATAAATTTTGCGCGATGGGAATTCATCTGAACACAAAGACGGTCATTATGACAGGTTAACAAACTACGGACTATGTCACATCTTTCTTGAAACAAAATCGCAGACTTTCTCCCAGGTGTCTCTCGCATCCTCTTCTCGCCACCTCGCGTCTCCTTCCTTCCCGTGTGTGTATGCATGAGCCGCCTCCGGATACATCTTGACAACTGACTCGATACCCGCGCCCCTGAACTGCTCCGCATACTCAATGGCTTCTTGACCCAGGGCATCGAGTCCTGCGACGAACGTCAGCATCGGCGCCAAGGTCGGCCGTAGCTCACGCAACAGCTGAAGGTCCGCCCGCATTGGTGCCACGAAGATCTGCCGTCCATCGACATGTGGCGGTACGTACGCCGCCTCCATCTTCTCAAGCATGACGACAGGGATACTCTTGGCCTGGGCCTCGGGGCTTGCGCGCGCGAAGCGTTCTCCGTACCGCTCGTGAAGGGCAAGGCAGGGATAGACCAGGACTTGGGCGACCTGCCGAAAGTGAGGGTCCAGCGCTGCGCGGAATGGGGCGGCCGGCCCGGCTGTGAAGGCGACGAGGAGGGAGAGCGAGGTCGCGAGGTTGCCGCCGGCTGAACAGCCAACGACGGTGACACGAGATGGGTCCGCTGCGACGCCCAGTGTCCGCTCGGCCGCTGGCGAGATTGACCACTTCAGCACGTCGTATGCTTGGAGGAGGGCGTGGGGAAAGGGGTAGCGGGGAGCTTTGGCGTAGTCGAGTGAGACGACTATTGCGTTGAGCTTGGGAAGTTATTACCACACTGCTCATCTGCTTCAAGAGCTGAAGCCGGAGACGGGGCTTACTTTGTCAGACATGAATTTGGCATTCGCTTCGCCGTCACTCGGCTGGCCGAGAGCGAAGCCACCGCCCTCGAGAAGAATGATCAGGGATAGAGGCGCCGGAAACTCCGGGGTTCGTACAGGGGCTTTTGGCAAGCAGACGGAACATTTGACGTGGCCCTCTCCCAATCCTGGCGTGTCGACGGTTACTCTATTGTCGAATAAATGCCCATCACTGGACTGCCTGGCGATAGACTCGCGCAGTGCAGAAAGCTCCGTCTCAAGTTGAATCGCGAATGCTTCGGGATATCCGGGGCCTGAGGTCACCCTTGGAGGCTGGATATCGTCCTGCTTCATTTTGATGGGGCCCAAAGTGAAGGAATCTCCTGGGTACGATGGTTACTCTGTGCCTCTAGGTTATAACTTCGATATGACTGCATGAGAATGGTCAATAGCGACATGCGAGGAATGAGTGAGGGTAGTAGGCCAAGATATAGCCCGAAGGCCAGAGTCATGAAGCTTGCGAGTGTCAGCGTCCTGTTACTTCATCCATATGGGTATTCGTTCCGCACACAGCATAGCTGACCGGCAATTCAATTGGACTACTTCGTCTATACTGAGCAGTATATGCACCTTATTCGGCTGAAGCTGACGCGAGCAAACGAGCATCCTATCAGATGGCGTTCCTCATGTCGTTACGAGGGTGCTGATCGGATTGGCCAATCGACTCGGAGACGGACGTTGATCATGCCCGAGAGCTGCAACGAGTGAAAGTTCACAGATTGCCAGAGACTGAGAGCAATCGGACAATGTTGAACCCAGGTGAGGCAAGGGCGTTGTGCCGGAACGAAGCCGTGCTCAGCCAGAGTCCCCGTCGACCCATCATCAACCGGGGAATCGAACCCCGCCAGTTCCGCTTCACAGCATCATCGGCCGAGAGTCAAAGACACCGCGCCGCTCGTTTCAACACCTGCGCGCATTTGCAGATGGGTTTGAATGCCAAAAAGAAAAGTCTAGTTCTTGGCTTGTGCGTCTTCATAAGTCGTACGTGTACATTGGTGGCGTCAGCACCCCGAAAAGAAAAATGAGCAGGAAAAATACGAAACACCCCTTACGCCCTGTCGACTGAGCGCCGCTGTCGGCCATTCCGTGCCCCTGAACCACTGCCACGAGAGCCTGTCAATTACGGCCTGTCAGCCCGAACATGTCAATGGCGATGGCCTTGTTTTCTTCGGGAATCATTCCTTGGTCGAATTCTTCGAGCTATTCGCGAATGCAATCGCCATTTCACCGTTTCATAGAGCAGGGGGGCAGGACGAAGTGTGTAATGTCCTCAACAGTAGATGGTATAATATAAGTTCAACTCTGGCATAATCATAATCATTTGAACGCCCTGAAGAGCCGAGCGGCAACCAGGCAGCCGGTTCTCTCGCAGTTTTCCCGGGAAGCGAACTCTGTTCCCTCCAAAATGTCTTTTCCAAAATGTCTTTTGCATCATCTGATTTAGTCCCTCTTCCTGAGCTTGGCGCCGGCAGCCTGCAGCTTCGAAGTGATAAATTCAACTTGCTCGTCGGCACGCGCTCCGTAGGCCAAGTGAGCTGGTAGGATCGTCAGTGTGCCGGCACAGACAGCGTCGCCGGCGTTGCAAATGATATTGGTCTTCTCAGGAGGGAAGTTGGGAATCTGGCGGTTGTCCTGGGCCATGTTAGCGTACTTCAATCTCCTGGACCTGAGACGAGCATCTTACCTGGACGTTCTGGGTGTCACCAAAAGTAAAGGCGGCGACGATTTGGTCCTTCTGCGCCTGCGGAAGGTCCTCGACGGCGCGATGCGTGAGGGCAGCGCCCTGGCTATAGCCGCCGACGACGAGCATCGAGTCGGGACAGTCCGTGTTGGCCTGCGCGATGAGGCGCTCCATCTCGGCCACACCGCGACGGTCGGCGCCTCCGTTGCCAAAGTTGGTAGACAGGGCAGCGGCGTATTCGATCCCCTCAACTGCAACCTGATCGGCGCCAAAGTTGGCCTTGACGCCGTTGGCCGTGGGCGGGCCACACACAGTGCCCATGTTGCCCGTCTCGGTCGAGCCGCGGGCGAAAAGCATGATAATGGGCTTGCAGCCACCGTCAGTGAACTCGGTAGCGGTGCTGCCAACACGGCCACCGCGCTGGCGCTGTTCGATGGGGCCGGCGGCGGCGAGGGCCGCGAGGGCGAGCGTGATAATGTACTTCATGATAGCGTTGGTAAAGATGGTGATCGATTCGAGAATGTCAGGGGGTTGTAAAGATAGTGGTATGGCTCACGGAGCGATGTGAATGAGTGAAGAGAAGGGAACGAACGATAGAAGGCCTCCTGGGCTGGCGAAGATGCTGGCTTGCTGTGTTTATCTGAGGGATCGTTGCTGAGGATGCTGATGAGATGAAGGTATCGACAAAGTGTGATGGTACCAGCCGCCTTTATAGTTGTTCTTCAAAGACGGCCTCCCGAGAATCCAGAGTTGAGATGACACGCCAGAAGGGTATTCCTCTGCCGGCACTCTCATCGGACATGCGTCGTCCCATCCTCGACGGGAAGGCTGTCCAATCGCATCTCGAGCAACAACCGGATAGACGAAGCATCGACGTCGTGGGAAAGGGTACATGATCGCCAGATCCTCACAGGGCCCACAGAGCCTCCCACTTCCAGCGAACGAATGGGGCGATTCGCAGTCGCAACTCTGGCTCGATTGGGAAGACATGGTGGCTCGTGGTTCAGCACGGCCCAGACGCACGAGGTTGTGGGGACTGATGGCGGTGACGGACGCGCACAGCCGCCCCCGTGGACTCTGAACATGCCAGGGAAACAGAACCAGGACTTCGGGTAAGAGGCAGGGTTCGTCGATGTGTTCGAGCTGAAGCTGTATCGTTTAAAGCGCGTGTATGTCCAGTTGAGGCAAGTGTCTGTAAGAAAATGAACTTGGCGAAAGCAGGCAGTCTCATGTTGAACACACTTCAATGGGTTGGCGGAAAACAGCTCGCTCGATGGGGGATAGGGTAAGCCGGAACGTCACGGGGAGGTATTATGTCGGTCGTCCCATCGCGAATTGCGCATGCTGAGGAACACTGCATCACTCGATGACCTGCGTCAATTGGTTGATAAGAGCTTGATCGTATGCCCAAACTACGTGGGAATCGAGCTATTCGCTGCATGACTGCCAATTGTTATCATTCCCCGTGCTCCTTGATGTTCGCAGACTTTCGAGTTGCACAGACTTTGCTTTCAACAATAACGGCATAGCTGGTCTGTTGTGCTCCGTAGAGAGCAGGGCGACTTCGCCGTATAGCCGTGATGTCCAGATGGGCGATCCAAAAGGAGGGACGGGTCGTGGAGCTTTCCTCTTCTGGTAGTATCGCTGCACTCCACATCCAGATTGGGAGTCAAAGAGTGTCAGTGTTGGTCGAATTCGGTAACTTTCATGAAGAGTTCCTCCTTCTGCCTCGGCATGCTCAGTGTGCGCCTAAGTCTGGTGCTGAAACGCGACGAGCAGTGTTCGAAACGATGGTGTGTGGTCCGAGTGGCTTCCAGTCAAAGAAACAATGCTTCGAAGGCAAGAAAAGAAAGGGTTGACATGCAAGACCTTGCTCCAGATTGACGAATGCCCATACTGACAAGCAAGTTACTTCCATGAGAGGCTGTCGTGCCACCCTCGACTGCGCACACCGTCGGAGGCCAAGCCACAGGGCGGGGTCAACGGCCGAGGGCAGGACGCTTTCGGGTAGGAGTGCGAGTCGGGCGACAGGTCATGTTGAGACGGTGTGAGCGCCATGGGCAGCATGCCATCGAATGTTGCTCGCAAGGTGCGGCCCGAATGGGGACGTCGATTCCAGGAAGTACCATGCCGTACTGGCTGACTTTGAGCCACGCGTCAAGCGATCGAAACGGCCAAGTGAAGCAGTAGACGACACATTCCTCGCAAACAGGATGCACCGAGGATGGGGCCTGGTATGATCGCTTAACGTTGATGATTGAACAAGGGGGATAAAGCCATTGGTAGGTAGCTACGTATCGTGATCGTGATGGTGTTGAGGGGTAGCAAGGTAGTGAGGACCGGCGTGCTGGATGACTGCTGACATAATGCAGCCGGCACGCCGATGTGTGGATCGCTACACTCTTTGGGGTCGTCACTATTCTAAAATACAGAAGAAAGCCTGGGTGTTACCCCCTACAGGCACCTAGCGTACGGTACAGTGGGCTCTCAGTCGCAGGGTCAGAAGGGGCTAGCGCTTGCAGCTACGCCCCGATGCGCTGACGTCAGGCTTCGATGCGCCGTAGCGCCCGGCGGACCCTGATCCACGGGCGCTCCACCTTGGCCGGCAAAACTCTGGGGCGACTCGAAGCCAGGCAGGCCAGGGACTCGTGCCTGTGCTCCAGGCAGCCTCCAGGCCCGCTCCAAAGCCCGTTTCCATGGTGCATGGTGGGGGGGAAATCATGTGGTGGAGCACAGCCTTGTGACGACGCTCAACCAAGCTCAGCTTCAGGACAACAACCAACTCACCACATAGCAATACCCACCCTTCACAGCCCAAACTCTCCCACAACCCAGCCGCCAGTGGCGGAGTCAGATATGCCCGACGAACAAGGCTCGGGGAAGCCATCTTCGGACGCACCTGAGAAGGTCCAAGCCCTCGACGACCTCATCGACCTCACCGACAAGACAGAGCCAACAGCGTCAGCATCTGTAGCTGCCGACGCCAGCAAACCGAGTAGCCCCAGCAACCACAGCAAAGATGCCGAGGCCACTGTCTCTCGCGCACATGTTGTGACAGAGGCAGACCCAGACGGAGAGGCTTCTGCCTCCGCGGACCTTATGAATGCTTCCGTGGCAACCATCAAGCCGTCGAAACCCCTCCCCGCCGACACCTCGACCCAGTTCCTCACGATCGAGACCAAAGCCTACGTTGATCCTACGCCACCTACCCCGACAGCCTCACGCCCTCCTTCAAGAACACCGTCCAGTGTAGGATCCCGACAAGATGCGTCTCCCACGAGATCTGATGCTGCCTATGACGATCGGAGGTATACGAGCGATGATGACCAGGAGAACGGCTCGCGCTCCGAGATTCAGAGCATCATGGAGCAGTTCACCGGCGATGGAGGTGGCCCGGGAGCTGAGGAAGTCATGAGTCCAAGACTCGAGATTACATCGCCCATTCTCGGCGGCCCGATTCAACATCCACCAAGAAAGTCGAGCCTCGAGCCTCTGTCAACCTCCTTCTCGGCCCAGTCGCTGGAGAAGGAGACCTTGGGCGCAGCCATACCTTCGTCACCCGTGAGCACAAGATCCCGGACCAGGTCCTCGGTGGATTTCGGTCCTCCAGTGCCCCCGAAGGACGGCCTTCCCGGCGCCGAGGACAGCCAAACTTCTCTCGATACTCCCATGTCGCCCTCGGCCATGCACCGGCCCCCACCACCCGAACCCGAACCAGAGCCGACCCTACCTTTTGACTTTCACCGTTTCCTCGAGCAGCTGCGCAACAAGAAAGCCGACCCTGTCGCGCGCTATCTCAAATCTTTTCTATCCGAATTCGGCAAGCGGCAGTGGATGGTTCACGAACAAGTCAAGATTATCGGCGACTTCCTCGCCTTCATAGCCAACAAAATGGCGCAGTGCGAGGTCTGGCGCGATGTTTCGGACGCCGAGTTTGACAACGCGCGAGAGGGCATGGAGAAGCTTGTCATGAATAGGCTGTACACCCAGACGTTCTCGCCGGCCATCCCCGCGCCGCAGCCTATTCCTGGGGCCAAACCCAAGAGGAGAGGCGGCGAGCGGCCCATGGGACCGGGGCGTAAGGGCCAGCACCAAGAGGATGTCGAGAGGGATGATATCCTGACACAGAAGATCAATATTTACGGTTGGATTCGGGAAGCCCATCTCGATATTCCACCAACGAGCGAGAGCGGGAAGCGGTTCCTTAAGTTAGCACAGCAGGGTATGCGGCTGTGGATTCTTTCTCGTACACGGCAGGCGCTAATCACGACACACAGAACTCTTCAAAATCAGGTCTTATCGCGCGCCGAGGGACAAGATCATCTGCGTGTTGAATTGCTGCAAGGTCATTTTTGGTAGGTGCAGTCCCCATCATAGTTCCGAAAGCCTCTAACACCCGCCAGGTCTGCTCAAGCACGCAAAGTCAGATGGATCAGCAGACTCGTTCATGCCATTCCTTATATACGTAGTGCTCCAATCCAACCCTGAACATCTTGTGTCGAATGTGCAGTACATTCTTCGATTCAGGAATCAGGAGAAACTGGGTGGCGAGGCCGGATACTACCTGTCTTCTCTGGTACGTATTCGTGGGCATATGCTCCAACCTTCACTAACACGCGCAGATGGGCGCTATTCAATTCATTGAGAACATGGACAAGACCAGCCTTACGATTACCGACGACGAATTCGAGAAGAACGTCGAGGCCGCCGTCTCAGCCATCGCAGAGAAGCACAACGCTGCATCGCCGGTGGAACCACAGCTCTCTGAGAAAATACCTCAAAGCCTACTGGCCCAGACACAAGGCGAACCCTCGACCCGGCCCGACCACGATGTCAACAACGGAGACTTGTCCACGCCTCGCCGCTCCACATCGTCAGATGGCGACTACTCTGACGGCCAGGCCCCCATCACGAGCCTACTCCAGACAATCCAGCGGCCGCTCAGTACCATCGGACGCATGTTCTCTGAAGATCCCACCGGATCGGAATCCGGTGCCAGCGCCGCGGCGCGCGCGCCGCAGCCTCTTGACCCAAACCGGTTATCACCACGGCCCAGTGGCGAGGAGGCACGCGAGGCCGGAGGACGGCCGGACCCACGCAACCACCCGCAGCTGTCGGTGGAGGAGGCGGCAGCGAGGCAAGCGAGCGCCGAGACGGCCGAGGCGCAGAGGTTGCACCGGGCGGAGCACCACAATGTCGTTGAGACACTTGCCGGCATGTTTCCGGACCTCGACAGGGACATTATCTCGGATGTCGTGGTGCAGAAGCAGGGGAGGGTCGGACTAGCGGTGGATGCCTGCCTTGCATTGTCCACGTAGCATTCTTTACTGGCGAGACGCGCGGCACACAGCAAAGTGGATGAGAGCCAAGGGTTCACTTGAATGACCAG
>NW_003315032.1:1544137-1549646 GCF_000150825.1 Verticillium alfalfae VaMs.102
ATTTTCAACACGAGTCTCTCGGGCTGCCAAGATTTTTATTCTCCTGCTGCATTGAAAGCTCGGGTCGTGATCGTCGGCGGTTGCGCACAGCACTTCGATCGTTGACAACGAAGTGCCGTGCTGCATTTCTGAAGAGGGATACTTTCGAACACGATATGGAGCAATTCACCGCATACGTCTGTTTAACCTTTGTGCTGGTGATTTAGTCCTCTGCCAAATATATGCCGACTTGCCGATTGAAGCTCGTGGTAGACTGGGTTGGTGATCTGTTTGATCGACAAGCATGCTTAAGGTACTTTTAAATCCAACCTCGAGACCATGCGTTCTTTTAGAAGACTTCCGAACGATGGTCAACCCAGAGCACGCAGTATTTAGACGCAATATGAGGTATCGGTCTTCCAATCGTCATACAGTTTATAATTGTTAGATCCATGCTCTCGACAACGGGGTCATTTCTCTATTTGCGAATTTCTTTTAGGCTTTTCAAAGGTAGTAAGCCTATAGAGCAGTCATGAACGAACTAGACTCGGCGTACGAGAAGACAGATATTCATATGATGCAGAGTGAAGTCTCCGTATAGAGCTCTGGCCGGGTTTTCAGCTTTGCCGATCGTCCTCGTAATTAGGACTGGAGACCCAAAGATGTCGGGGCCTCGCTATATTGATGGCATTTACTAGAAGCTTCATGGTATGATTTTGAAGCCCTGCTGGGCAAGTCCAAATCTGTTCAAAATATACAGATGAGTTCTGTCAAGTCTGTGATGCATCCCAACTGCCCTCAACCATGGCGAAATATTCTCCTTTTGCGCCTGTTATCTTGTTCGTTTGCCTGGCCCTTCAATACAACTCTCCAATGCTTGTTTCTTTCAAATGGAAAACGCGTTTAGGACTATAAACGCACAAAGCAGGGTCTGCCGGTTGCTGTTTGATCTGGACTTCCCCTGGCCAACATCATCCTCGTGCCGGAAGAACAGTGAGACACCTGTCTAGCAGCTGCAACCCTTCTAACACTGACTTGTAGACCGGACGAGACATCGTGTGGCGAAGACACGCAAGATCAGTCCACGGGTAGTCAAAATGTGACCGAGGCTCTGCATCTCTGTTTGGCCTTTGCACGTGGCCGTGGATGATCCGTAAGAAGCCCCAGTTGGGCCAGTGGTCCGTCATTTGGCCGGTACATTCAAGAAGCACGCGAATGCCACAGCACTAACTGTGACGTGGTGACAAAAGATGTGCACACAATGATAGAGAACGTTGGAAGGCAGGTTGAGAATACACGAACTGATGTGCAGAGGGGGCGCTATTTCAGCATGGCCTGATACCTGACTCGAGCGCGACGTGTCACGGCATTTATAGAAGGAAATGACGCCCGTCATGGCGACTGCTCAAGGCATTGTGGAGGGTCGGGAGATTGAGTCTCACGATGTCGATCTGGTGGTGGTGGTGTATCAGGACAGCCACAGACCGGTTGATCCTCTGCACACTGATCCTCTGCAGACCAGGTCTTGGTCACCCGAGAGAGAGCGCGCAGGGGGTCCTGGAGTACTCTGAAGCCAAGTCAATGGAAGGATGTTAATGACTAAGACAAGGCAAGACCATTGAGGGAGGCAGGCAGGTGCAGGCGGGTGTTGCTGCTGCCAATACAGAATCAGGTGCCGCTTCTTCTCCGCGCCATCTTCAGGTCATCCTCATACTACCTGGTCTTTCTTCTGCCACCCTCGCCGTAACGCTCTCGAGCTAGAGCTGTCGAGGGCCCATGCTGCGTCTCATGATCGTCTCTTCGTTTGGGGTCTGTCTGTTATCGTTCAAAGACCGAGTTCGGCTGATCCCGAACTGCCAACAAGTCAGTCACTTTACGTCAGCTTTGCCAAGCCGGTCGAGGCAACCCATTCCTCCACCGCCCTGCCACGATCACCGACTGGGGCTCTTCTTCTGGGTAGCTCTCTTCCGCGGCGATGAGATTGCTTTTGTTGTTTCGAGGACCATATTCCCAGGCATCGACTCATTTTTGTTTCGCGACACTTTCCTCGCCAGGTCCGCTGGTTTCCCTGGCTGTTGGCTGCCATCTTGGAATGCCTCGGCGCACGGTCATAATTGGTGCGTCTTGGGACGACACTCCCTGGTACAGATGGCTTGGCAGCGCAGGGGCAGCTGTTACAGAACTTGGGCTGTCAGGTCAGGGCGTCCAGTCTGCGTCTGCATTTCGACTCTGGTTCTTGTTCGAAATCGGGTTTCGCTGAGGTCTCGCCCGCGCATGACGACAATGCGAGGTGATGTTGCTGAAAATTACGATTGGTATATACGAACATAGATCAATCAGCTTGCTCGACATCGCTGCCAACTCCTCAATCACAAGCTGGCGAACGAGCGAACGAGCCAGCAGCATCGGATTGCCGGAGCCTAACTTTATCGCACGACAGATGGTGCACACCCCGGTTGCCGCCCCATGTTTGAGCTTTCGTCCCAGATCCGAACTGAAGTCGATGCACCGACCACACGCAATCCCATCCCTCATTCATCATTGCATCACCAACTAGCCCAAGGCCTTCGTGGTTTCACCTCGGCAGGCTGAGCCAGCGATTCCAGGGTCCGTCCCAACGGCTCACGTTCCCTCCGTGCCCCCCCCCCCCGACATGGTTCTCCTCGAGATGCCCCCGTGCATCTGCGACCCAGGGGCCGCTGTCATCCCTGCCCTCGACCCTCTTCTCGGTCGATGAGCCTGCACCTGGCGCCCAATCTGGAGCCTGCCCTGCTGGAGAGCCGCAAAGCCAAAACAGACTGCCCCTTGTCTAGCAGACGACGAGCGCTGCGCATAGACGAAAACCTGGCCCCCATCGCACACATCGCTGCATCGTGATGGCACAGGACGGATTTCGGATGATCCCCAAGGCTGACACTGCGCCTGAACAGGACTGCGCGTCTGTCCTGTGAAGGCCTGTTATGCTGAGTTGCACCTAGTATCCCCACACCGACAACAGAACGAAGCCTCGCCAGCAACAGACCCCTGGCCCGAGTTGTCGTCCAGCCTTGATCGAGTCGCTACCCACCGTCTCACGCAGTGATCCGAGGATCCACGCCGCTGGCTGGTTCCGTGTTCCAGCCCGTCCGGCAGGGGACGATCAGAACCATGGCACTGCGAGGGCCAAGACGTTGCTCATGGCCCTCCCCCCTCCCCGAATATAACGGCCATGCTGCCTCCTCCAGGGTGCCATGATCAGCAGGCTCCTCCTCACTCCTTGACTATTCTCTTCCACGACTTGTCCGCTCATCCGTTTGCGGCTTCTTTCTCTTCGTCTGCTTGCTCTTCATTTCTAATCGTTTAGTAGAGACTGGTATCTCGAGTTTCTTTGAGCAAGCCTCAGTACACTCTTTATTTCTATTGTCTTCACTTGCCGACATCGACGCCGCTCTACAGCAAAAGCTACATAGATCGCAACTACTACGACGCCTATAACGACAAGCCTATTTTTCACTCATCTTACCCTATTTGTTAGTACGACATGCTGTTCTCCCGGCCTACGACGGCCATCTGGCTGGCCCTGGCCTCCCTGGCCGAGGCCAACCCGCCTGCAGCAGCTCCCGCCCCTCCCGCTCATCCGGCACCCGTCGAGCAGTGCCCTGCACCCGTCACCGAGACGCTCGTCCATACAGTACACGTTCCCGTTCCAACAACAATCAAAGAGACAGTACACGTCACCGTGCCTGGTGCCGCCGAGACTGTTCACGTCACGGTTCCCGGCAAGGCAGAGACAGTTCATGTCACTGAGACGGTACATGTTAGCGTGCCGGTACACGTTACCGTCCCGGTGCCGACAACGATCAAGGAGACGGTGCATGTGACACAGACCGAGCAGGTCGTCCAGACACAGGTGCAAAGTGTTCCTGTCACGGTGGTTCACACCGAAACAGCGATTCACAGCGTGCCGGTGACAGTCGTCCACACCCAAGTCCAGAGCGTTCCGGTCACCGTCGTCCACACGCAGACCGAAGTCAAGAGCGTACCCGTCACGGTTGTCCAGACTCATGTTCAGAGCGTGCCTGTCACGGTCGTTCAAACTCACGTCCAGAGTGTACCCGTCACTGTGGTCCAGACCAAGGTGGAGAGCGTGCCAGTCACGGTAGTCCAGACGCACGTCCAGACCCTCGTCCACACCCAAACGCTGCCGCCCCTAACTCATGTGGTCACAACCACGCAAGACCGACCCGTCACACAGGTACAGACGCATGTTCAGACCAAGGTCGAGTCTGTGCCGGTCACGGTGATCCAGACGCAACCCGTGGAAGTGCCCGTCCAGGTTCCCGTCACCCACGTTGTCACTCAAATCCACACCCAGCCAGTCGAAGTCCCAGTGCATGTCACGCAAACAGTTCACGTTACCGCGCCGCCTCAAACGGTCCATGTTACAGCACCACCGCAGACAGTCCACGTCACTGCGCCGCCGCATACTGTCACTCTTCCGCCTCACACTGTTTCTGCGTGCCCTCCGGGGGCCGCCGGCACCGGTTGCAACCGCCACCCGCGGCGCACCCCGCCCGGCCCCCTGCGCACCCGATGCCACCATGCGCACCCGGCTCCCCTGCCTATGCACCCCAAACCGACCGCGGCACCGACTCCTGTTCCGATGCACCCCACACCCGAGCAACCTGCCGCTCCTCCTGCGCACCCCATGCCCGAGCAGCCCGCCGCTCCCCCCGCGCACCCCATGCCTGCGGAGCCCGAGAAGCCGGCGGAACCCACAAAGCCCACGGAGCCTGAGAAGCCAGCTGAGCCTGAGAAGCCTGCAGAGCCTGAGAAACCAGTCGAGACGGAAAAGCCCGCGGAGCCCGAGACACCGCCCCGCGACGAGCCTGCGACGACAACGGCCGCCGAGCCCACGCCCACGCCCATCTTGGTGCCCGCGGCGCAACGAATGCGATTCATGAAGCGCAACTGATCGCTGAGGCGTACAGAAGCAAGGATTGAAAGAAGAAAGTAACTTTTTTTCTTATGTTGACGGCAGCGAACGGGGGCGGGCAGCGTAGTAGTAGTCCCCGCCTCTGAGGACGGACTTGTGTACGTGCGGCTGCGCGCGCGCGTTGTGTGTTCATGTTGTTTACCACAGCACCCCGTAACACCCTGCCCACTCTCTCCCCCATCTCGTACATAATTATTAGAAATTAGATGGCCGACGGCTGCGATGATACCCCCCCCAGTCCGTCTGCCGTCGTTCAATCGAGCGGTTCATGACCAGTACATGTGTGACATGTGCAATGAATGGCCTCATGTGGGGAGCTGGGCGAGTTGAGACGAGTGATGGCGAAGCAGCAATCGTGACGTGGGAGGAGATGACAAGTTAAGAAAGGCCGGGGTGGCGGAGGAACGCGAAGGAACGAAGAAGAAAGGTAACGCCGATGAAGAATGAATGCAGTCAATTCGCTATGCTAAAACGACAAATCATGTACCGCTTCTAGAATCAACCCCCACCTCACAGCGCGAGGTATCCCGACCATGGTCGTTTCCAGTCAGTGCG
>NW_003315032.1:1549746-1576180 GCF_000150825.1 Verticillium alfalfae VaMs.102
GCCTGCCTTACTTCCCCTTTTCCAAAAACCAAATCCTCTTCCCTCTCCGTGTATTACTTCCCCTCCCCCCACCCCCCCCTTTCCCCCCCATGGGCGCCACAGGCCTGGGGCCTCAGGCTGGCGGCCCCCCTCTGCCCCCGACTCGGTTTTTTCCCCCGCGGCGCCCGTCTCGGTGGGCTGCGAGGGGGCGCCCGAGGTGCCGCTGGCGGCGGCCTCGGCCTCCTCCTCGAGGGTGGCGTTCCAGCGGTCGACGACAAAGTCGAGGGCGTCGTCGTCGTAGAGGGCAAAGTAGCCGCCGTGAATCTCCGTGTTGTTGCCGCGGTCGCAGTAGACGTCGCCCGTGTCGCACCACGAGGCCATCTTGGAGGCGTAGGGCTCGCAGGCGGCCGTGTCGTTGCGGCCGAAGAGCTGGTCAACGGTTAGTTATTTGTGCATCCGAAGAGTCAAAAGGAACGGATGTGGGACGTACGCCGTCGCGGGTGCTGTTGCCCTTGTTCCAGGTGGCGTTGGCCATGTGGGTTGGGTCACCGTAGAGAATGACGGCGATGACTTGCGGGCCAAGTTAGCTGGGGTCCAATGATCTTCCCTGGGCACGAGGGGCACATACCGCTCTTGTCGACGATGCTCTCGGGGATGGGAGTTGTCTCGTTGAAGGCAAAGGCACCGGTGCTCTCCTCGCGGCCGCAGAGGGCGTCGAGGGTGACGTGGGCGCCCTGGGAGTAGCCGAGCAGGACGACCTTGCCGTTGGGGCAGGCGTCGGAGTAGCGGTCGAGGGCGGCGGTCAGAGCCTCGGCGCCATCGGCGACGGAGAGGCCGTAGTCGTCGAAGGTGGCCGGGTAGACGATGGACTCGATGGCCGAGTCGGGGATGGCGGCGACAATGTCGTCGGCGAGGGGCCGAGACGGCCTGGGCCGGGGTCCTCGGCGGAACCGCGCGACACGAGCAGGTGGACGCCCTTGGAGCAGCTGACGGTGGTGTTCTGGGCAGCGGCCGTCGAGGCGGCGGCGAGAGCCACGAGAGGCGCGGTGGTCTTCATCTTGACGCTGGTGGGGGGAGCTCGGGCTTGGGCGTAGAAGGACGGTGTCGAAGGCGCTGTCGTACGTCGTCAATCGATTGTCAAGGTACCTGCGTCGAAGAGGGTCGTCGTGGGGTAGAGAGGGTCGCGGGGGAGAAAAAAAATCGTGGCAAGCGGGAGGGGACCGTAAAATAGGAAAGCCTGCACAAAGGCGCCTCTTGGCTCGCTCTAATGTACGGCCCAACGACTACGGCGGCGATAGATCGAGAGCTAGGCCGAGGCTTCCGAATGGATCCAGTTCGCCCACAGGCCCTCGAGAAAGACGCGTCAAGCTGCAAGAGGATGTCTTGGCGATCAAGATGGGCCGCTACTCAAGGCCCCCCTTGGTGCAGTGCAGGTGGGTGAATGGAATGAAGTGGATTCCTTTCGCGGCATCGCACGGCATCGTCGCTTCGTCAAACACGCTCCCCCATTGCACGCTCGAACCGTTTCCATTGGGGCTTGACTCGTCTCGGTCCGCTGCGTAGATGAGATGCATGGTCCATCGGCCATCGGCGTTAATGCCGTTCACGCGGGGACGCCGCATTGTTGGCCAGGAGATTGGGGACAGAAAGACCTGTCGCGCCAGTGGCATCATCACATGGCAGCGGTGCCAGGGTTTTCCCCAGAATACGCCCAACGAACGCCCAGAGGCGCGGCAGGCGTGTCCCGAATCGTGCTGTCGCCGGCGCTATTGGCCGTTGGTGGGCCCGGTGGGTGTGGACGGATTCGGGCGAAGAAAGCGAGCATGGTGCTGAAATCGGTGTTCCGGGTCTGGGGACTTGAGGACTTTGCGGTGGGCGTGGCTTGCAGCGGGCAGCTTGGCCGAGCTGTCAGTCTGGGGTTGCCCACCCGAGCTGCAGATGGGGGATCATCATTCCGCACTTGGTCTGCAGGGGCGGCCTGCGTTGTGTGTCCCACATGTCATCGTTTTGGGATGGCTTGTTGATGAGATGGGTGAGTGTTGATGCAGACCGAGCTACGGATTTGCTTTGCTTGTTGCTTGGGTGGACGGCATGGGCGCATGGCGATGAAGACGGATGGAGATGAAGGCGTATGGAGATGAAGACAGAAGGAGAGTCAGTATTTCGCCGACAATTGGTGCGCGATGGGGTCAGGGTTTCCGCCTGGTCCTGGTCCTGGTCCTGCCTCGTCCTGTGCTTCGCCTTTCCATATGCCCCACCAGCTCCGTTTTTCAAGAGTCGTACGTGCCTTCTTCCCCAGTTCCCCTCAGTCCACCAGAGTTGCTGCCACGCAAACGGCAAACACCGACCAGGTCTGTTCTTTCTAGATCGCATCGACACTGGCCTCTCCGTCACTTGTCTTATACGACACAGACTCGGCCTCTTCGTCCCGCTCTTCGCTTTCCCCGGACGAGCTGTAGCCGCCGTCCGACTCTGGATTTGCCTGCGCCGTATGCCAATTTCTGCGCCGCAGTTTCGCCTGATCCAGCGCAAGCCGTCTTTGGAATGCCGCGTATCTTCGCAATCTCCGTGTTCGACTGCGTATATCTTTGTCGTACCCGTCTGCTACATCGCCGTCATCCTCACTGACAGCGTCCCACCCACTGTCGATGTCCGTGGCCCCCTCAACGCTGTCTTCCAAGTTCGCGTTTGTACTTCCTTCAGCCGCTGCTTGCATTCTTTCGTTGTGCGTGTCGCGTTCAATGTTGCCGGCGTCGGGTTCGAGGAGGTGGAGAAATTTAGACAACTTCCAGACCTTACTTTCGAGCTCCCAAGGTGATGAAATCATCTCGTCCATCAAAACTTCGATGTGCTCTTCGATCGACTCAATGGCGGCCTGCCACATCTTCTCCTGCAGCTGGATCATGATGGCCCGATACGTCGAGACCAAGTCGAATCTGCCCCAGGCTTCTTTCTCGTGTAGCAGATGCGATAGCTGTTCCTCTGCGTTGCGCGGGTCAGGCGACTCCAGAGACTGGACCATGCTGCGCAAGGCCTTGATGTCTTCGTCAAGGACGTGGTTCCTCATGCGAACAAACACTTGCGAGAAACTCCTACAGAATGCCGAGTCACGCGGCCAACGTAAATGGTCAAAACCCGGCCTATCAACTCTGAGCAGGAAGTTGTCCCATACTGTGGCCTTGAAGATGCCGTCCGGCTTGAGACCCTTCATGACATTTACTCGAGGAATAAACTCGTACGTCTCGAAGAACTAGTAGGCCTCAAGAATCCCACGAAATGCCAGATTCCTTAGTATGTAGGGTGTTCCGTCAGGCGGCGATGGTAGCCTCGCGCCTTCGTTGACCAGATAGCGTAGCAGCGGGACGCAACTGAAGTTGAAGTGTTGCATCAATCGTCCACCCAGGTCTGAAATTTCCGATATCAGGCGGGCGTCGTAATCCATCAACAGTTTGGCCTTCTCCAAGTTGAAGTCATTGAGGCGCGGATCTAGTTCGGAAACATGATCCATCGCCGAAGTGAAACCGCGCCTATTCAGCCAAGGATTCGCCCCTGCCCGCAGAAGAGTGTCCATCACATCCATCGCGGATGGTTCGTTGCTTGCGATAGCTCCGTAAAGCGGCGGCAACGTACCTTTGTCTACATCACAGCCAGCCTTGACAAGCATGCTGCACATGTTGGACAAGCCCAGCCTAGTCGCCAGCATCAGGGGCGTTTCCCGCTCGACGTTCTCGAGATTGGTGTTTGCCTTGGCCTCCAGCAGCAAATCCAGGGCGTCGACATGACCGCGAGCTATGGCAAGGTGCAGCGCTGTTTGTCCGCAGTCGTCAAGGTGATCAATATAACGCTTTTGACCCAACAACGCCTCGCGCATACCGACACCTGTTCTTGCGGCCTCGTGGATAGCTGTCCCAGCAGACAACACATCATCATCCGAGAGTTCAATGACCCTATTCAACAAGCAGCATGAGTTGTCCGACCTGTTTGATTCGAGACTGAGCTGATAACGAGCCAGCGTAGCAACACGGCTAAGCGAACCCTCGTAAGCATATTAAGTTGAAATCTGGCAAGGGCACCGAACTTGCCAAAGTCGACTGTTGCGGGAATCTCTCACATACCTTGGCAGCGGCTTTGCGCGAAGATAATCATTCCATAGAGTCAATAAGAAGTTGAAGCCGTCATGCGCTAAGAGCAAACAGCTTAACATCTTCTATGAAGAACTCGGATCAGACTCGTGGCTACTCGAAACGCGCAAATGCTCACGCGCTCTGGTGGGCTCGGTGATAAAAACAGACCTCAATCGAAACAACTTCTCCTAGTGTCTCGTCATCAGGGTAGTAAACAAAGCACCCTTGTTTGAGCATGTCTGAGATAGCTGGTGCTCCATTCAAACACGCGTATAGAAGAGGGGTTTCTGATATGCCCACTCTTGTAGGACGCAGCGCGAAGCGTACAGAACCAAATGAAGCCCGGAAACTGGGAGCGAATTTGAATAGCCAAGCTGAGACACGCATGGACCACTCGATATTGGTCCAAGACTGCTGTTGGCAGGATGAGTTATCGCATCTTGCGTGACGCAAGAATGGCGAACCAGAGCTAGTAGGTAGGGTTCGACTTGCAAATTGCCATGGACTCAAATCTGCCCAGTATACCTTGCCCTTAAAGTGGCACCGGCATTTGCAGGGTCTGGGGCAGAATTCAGGCATCTGCCCCGGAGATACTGTCGAGGTACTCAACCACGATGTTGATGGCTGATTCGAACCGCGGACCGGCGGCTCGTTCGCTAGGCGCACTTTTGCGGGGCCGAATTGCTGTCCAGAGCAAGCGGCAGCTGTTGTCTCATCGATGGGCAAGCTTGAATCTCCCCCGAGCTCCGGCAGAATAGTCGTACTGGCCAAGGTGCCCCCAGTCATGAACTGCGCCAGCAACGAAACCGTTTCTTCGTGTCGTTTATTCAATTGATTAAGGGTTAGACTGAAACCAATGGCTAGGCTGTAATAAGTTAGGAAGGTGCGGCATGTGCAACTCCTCGCGGGCAAACCAACCTGGCATTACAGTGGCCAACAAAGCCCTGCAATATATCCATGGCGTTGTGGGCTTCCGTCTGCATTTTAGTCATGCCACTCTGGAGATAAAGCCATTTCACCTTCTTAGCCTTTGAGGAACGCTCGCCGTCAGCCTTACAGCATCGGGCGCAGAGAGCTGCCAGACCATCGGCAACGTTTTTGAGTTTGGTCCTTGCAAGCTCTAACTCAGGGCCCAACCGACCGATGTGGTCGCTCTGTGGTAGACTCTCAAAGATTTGGGCGTACTCGGCGAGCCTTGCAGCCTATTGAGTTGTTAGTTAGTATCTGTGCCGAATGATATGGCTTTGTTCCTGCCTCTCTGATCATTGACTCCAGATTTTATTGAACTTCGAGGATCGCCTTGAGCTTTCGTAGAGTCACGAAAGCTTGCCCAAGGGCGTACGAACTCGCGACAACCCCAATGATTTCGGCCATTTGCTACAGATGACGGTTCGTACCAGCTGTTTTAGACGGGTGACAACGTCTTGAAAGAGATGATTCATGACAGACCACGGCAGGAACACGCTTGTAGACAAGAGAAGTATCGAATCAGCCTTGCAACAAGGGTTGGAGCGAGAGTTGCCTGCTATATGTGTTCGTTGCCGGGCTCCGCCTTGCGAACCGCCGAACAAGGCAACCGGGCTGCCTCAAATTTGGGAAGCGGCTGACGAAGCAGCCCAACTCTGCCAAGATACGTCAGGCTGGGACTGACCAACAGGACCTTTGTGGCCTTTCAAGGTGTCCTTCCGATGGTGCCACGCTCGCTACAATCAAGGTGTAGGCCTTTCACGTGTTACAAGTGTCTACCTGACTGGATCTGCTGCATCATGACATACTCTTGACAGGGTTGCTGACTTCGCCCGTTGTCCCCAGCCTCATCACAGCTGAGGAGAAAGGTATTAATCAGTGGGGTCATATTGGGCGCCTGCAGTGTGACGCCCGCGGGCTCGTAGTTGAAAGGCGTGTCACTGGAACAAAGGACCATCGCATGTTTACTGGACCGGACCACTTGATGGTTGATGTTAGGATGCGCAATCGATGCTAATGAACGACATCTTGTTGCACTATCTCTTGTGGATTCAGGAACATTATTCAGCTGGAAGAACCAAAAACTATCTCAGCGTGAATGGTTTAGTGGTAAAATTCTCCGTTGCCATCGGGGAGCCCTGGGTTCGATTCCCAGTTCACGCACACAATTCTATTTTTGCCCATCGAGACAGAAAGTGAAATGTCAAACACGACTAATGGTTCTTGCACTTATTATGGCTGTGATCGCATCCCTGGTCCATTTCATTCACTGATGTAAGGAGCTAATGTGGCGAGTAGTATCCCAGTCACCAGCTGGTGAGCCGGTGACCATATGGGGGTACCTGTGAGTCCTACTCTTCCTTAGCCACATGGCGGGCATGAGCTCTTTTCGCAACAGTCAGCAAGCGCGCCAACATCGGACTTTACATTTCACGAGGAAAGCAGTGCCAGGTCGAATCATTTCCTATTCTCTTTGTCATCCGGATCAACAAAATTCTATGTAATTCAAGATGCCTCAGCCCCTAGATAGCTAACCTCTGTAGGTGGAGCTGTCACTCAGTGCTGTGTGTAAATGTCGCGATCCATTCATTATATCTTGATAAACACAGCTCAGGCCCGAACGGATTGCGTGGGGCATGAATGACTTTCAAAGGCAGGTTTGCAGCTGTGTGCTGAATGTCTGGCGGGTTTACCAGGGAAACTTCCACCATGTCTCGACCATTGTTGGGAGTAACGCAAAAAGTGTGGTTGGTGACCACAGCCTACTCTTCTTAGTCTTCAGTCCAGGTGTCGCACGTAGGATCTTGGTACGAATCGATGTTTCCGGGTATCTCGACATCGCCTGGCAAGTACATCGCCGGTGTTTCTGGGTCCACTCCTGCATTCCTTGCGTCGAAAAGCTCATTGTCAGCATTATATCGGGGAGCAGACGGAGAACCATATTGAGGCTCTAAGGCCATCGTGTTTCTCATATCCATGATTGGAAAAGAACCATGTTGCATGTCTGCGCTATTCCATGCTTCGTATGAAGCTATGGAGCCAGGAGCGGGCGGCATAACATGAGTTTTGGCTGTTCTCGTCGATTCTTCCAACCTTACAAGTGACGGAGACTTTGGCGTTTCGTCCAGTACTCTTTCAGGGTCTAGAAGGGGATCTAGAGCCCTCGCCAAGCATTTTTCAAGCAACTCTTTGACTTCGCTAAACGCAATTGGCACACCATTTCGATAGACGACGCAGTCTCCGAGCTCAAAGTCGTTTCTGAACCCATCTGAGATAATGCATTTGACGGCATTGAGATCTTTCAAGCTTTTGATCCGAGTCACTTTGCAGTCTACATGAGTCTTGTCAATTTGTCTCCCTGATGATATGGCGTTAGAACATGCGCAAGGACTTACAAGGCGTGTCCGGTTGATTTTGCTCTGGGAACAAGATTTCCCAGGCTCGCGCCCAGAGTATGTGGCCAGCAACAAGCTGTATGCCCGTTCGATCACGTAGAGCCTGCTCCATATCACGATTCATGCCTATAAGTGATTCTGGCCTGTCTTTATTCTGACACTGGTCATTTGACCTTGCATGTTCTATTCGCTCAGCGTCAGAATCGAATTTTGCAAAACAGCGGTCGCAATGGAGGTCGAGCTTGTGGCGCTCATATAAATGGCTCCTGAAGTTATAAGCGGTTGAGCGAGCATCCACCGTGGGTATGATATATACTCACTTTACCCGGCTCATATTTGGCCACCCTGTATCACAGCTCCGGTGCCAGCGTTTGTTGGGGTATCTCTTCTTGAACGGGCACGCAAAAATTGCAGGTCCCGTGCCGTTCATCGTTGCAGACCGAGGCTTTTTGCCTGGGCCGCCGTCATCTCGACCGCCAGCTCCATTGCCATCATTTTCGGCCCAGCGCCTTTTCGATCCTCCGGCATTCTGACTCGCCCGTTCACCGCCCGCTGCGCTGTTATTGCGAGGTGGACCATGACCAGATGAAGATGAGTTTCCGTCAGTTGATGGCTCTGCGCGGCTTCTAGCCGCGTAGTCCCAGTTGGAAAGCTCCCAAGCCAGGGTTTGTCGAATCTGCCTTCTCAAGTAGACGACAAGAGGCAAAAGTTCAGGCTCGAGGCGGCTGGCACTAAACGCGTTTAGCAGTGAGCCGACGCTTTCTTCTGTTGTTTCAGATTCGAAGTCATCTAGGTCTTCTTCTGTGTCAAGGTCGGTTTCAGTGTTCTCTGGCGGGGTTGTGCCTGGCGTTTGGGAGATGGGATCATGTGGACTCTGGGTTGCGTCGCAATTAAAATCCACCTCACTCATAGATCCCGGCGTTGGCTGTGGTTGGAAGCCATGCCAATCACCGCTCTCAAAGCCTGAGTACTTGACAAGAGGAGGCGACGTCTCTGCGTTCGACTTTCCAGCATCAGAAAGAGTTTCGCTGATATCACTCAAACTTCGACCTCTGCCACCCGAAACAGCCTGAGATTGCCGGGCCTTGCCGGGCCTTTGGCTTCTTACTGGAATTTGAAGACCCAGTGCCAAGCTGTGCGACGAAGAACTTGTAGCGATTTCGTTGGTTGACTCGACCGTCTCGTTATCGTCTAGTACAGGAGACCTGTCGAGGCGCGTGACAGTAGTACATTTGCGTATGGTTTCATCCTCTTGTTCTTTCTGCGGGATTGCGTATGTTGCTTGATCGCCGCCCTTGAATTGGCTCCCAAACAAGGCAATGTTGGAATGAGTCAAAGGCGGCAAGACCTGAGGCACGCTGGCCTCGTTCGATTGTATGGGTAGACTGGAGAGATCGGAGGCGATCTTGAGTCTACCTTGAGTTAGCTGATGGTTTGTCGAAAGAGCGCCACCTTGGGCTCGACCGAACGTGTCGGACGATGACTCGTCCTTGTCGACTGGGGCCTTGGATGCGTACAACAACTGAGTGATCTCGCCGGCTGTGTCTCGAAGACCTTGCCGAACGGAAAAGTTATGACAGCAATCAATCTCAGTGGCCGTTGAAGACGTTTTCGATGTCGCCCATGAAGGTGTTTTAGACCAAGTAGTAGACATTGTACCCTCTGAACTGTTTGTAGCAGACCTTGCCACATTGTTCTTCGGCGCAAACGATGGCGCTGATGAGTGTTCGGCCGCGTGATTGCCTCCTGATGGAATGGGGTTGCACCGGTGGTTGATGCGGTCGGTCTTAGGCGCCCTCGTAGGTATCGTGTTGTCGACGACGAGGTCGTCGGGAACAGCGACATCCGCTAATGACTTTTAGTAATTCGATCTTCTAGCAAAGAAGAATGCCAATTTGCCTACATGTGATCTCTGGAGGCCATTTAGCATATTCTTCGTATCCCAAGACTCCTCGCTTTGGCGACGTCCAGTTACTCGAAAACAGCAAGGGTGGGTTTTCGGAGGCTTCGTTCTGAGCCGCGGCCACGCCAAAAGTCTCAGAGCCATCATTGGTATCGAGTTGATCAGCTTCCACCTCGGAAAGAAATCCAATCGTTGGTGGATCACTGGTTCCTCCAGAGGAAGTCAAGTGACTAGATAGCCTTCCATAGTCACTTTGGCTATTGCCAACCGTCGCTTGGCCGGCACTTATGCTGTTGCCCAGGTCGGAGTCCCGATCTGAGTTATTCTTAAAAAAAGCCATTATCTTACGGGTAGAGGAAGACTGCGACATGATCTGAGTGCGTGACGATGATTCAGCATGTGGTGTGTAGAGAAGGGGACGCGGCCTTCGTACTCCAGGATGTTGTTTCGGGGCCACTGGCTGCCGGAGGGGCTTGATGAATTTCGAGGACACTCTCTTCAGGCCGCGCAGGGAGCAATATTTGGAATTTCCGGCCAGTTTCTGACGCCAGCTTGTTGCGGTAGATCGGGTAGAGGAGATATGTTTGTGACCCGGGACAGGATTTTCTCGGCCTGTGCCGCTGCCCGTAGAATCCATGGTTGCTGAACGGGGGCAACCGGTCAGTATCGACTCGAAGCACAGGAAACCTGGGCTGAAAAAGGACCAACTTACAAATTTTATGACTTGTGCAATCAACTTGAGGGTCAAAGGTCCCAAAATCGGGCGTAGCGTGAGCCTGTGACCGCAGGCAATCCTTCTTTGTGGGAAGGCACTCACGGAAGACTATAGATAGGTGGAATTCCGAGGTAAATAAGCCGAGCCTGTGGATGCTCGTGGTCATATCAGGCTCCCGACACGAGGGGCAGGCCGTCCGCGAACCTTGCACCGAGTCTGTCCCATTTTCTACTTTCGGTCAGGTTGGGAGGCTGTTGCACCCGCGCCAGAAGACTTGGCTGCGGGATGCAGGCTAGAGCAGCAAGCACTGCCACGTCTGCACCAGCAATGATGTGTTTCGCCGAGAACGCGAGCTTGGAGTTTTACTGAAAACGCAAATCTCCCACGCGCAAAGCTCGATATGCAACCCTAATCCCCCGTAGAACTCGCTATGCAGAACTTTCCCTTGGAATCTCGGCAGGCTGAATATCTCATGTTCTACCAGCCAAGCTGTCCGGTGAGCTTTGCTCAGTGGACTTTCGCTGGCCGGCTTTCTCGTCGAGATTTGCAGCCAGAGTTTAAACTGCGAGCTTGAAAACTACCTATGCATTCCTTACCATGTCGAGTAAGGGCCGTCCAGAAGCTCGTTTGTAGGCGATAAAAGCCGTCGCCTTGGTTGATGTTGATGATGATTTCACTTCCTCCTTTGATACCATCACAAGGCACACATTCCCAGCAATCACCTTCATCGATCGTACAAATTGATTTTCGTCCAAGTACAATCACTGCTCACTTTTTTTGCATTTCAAAAGACATCTTCGACTTGCGAAAATGCCTTCCCAAAACGCATCCAAGGCTCTGCCCGTGGCGCCCCTCAGCCTTGATGCTTTAACCATGTGAGTTATTGGGGGCTCTTGGTGTCCAGACGAGCCCAACCATCTAATCCATGATCACAGGCGTGACAGCCACACAACGAACACGCACCAGTCGGCCTCCTCGGCGGCCATGACGCGTTACCTGTCGGAACCCGACTCTATTTCCGCCATCATAGCGATGGGCGGCACCCAGGAGGCTGCCTCCCCGTTGTTGCCGAAGCTCTAAGCGCCGGGCGTCTCGATGGCGCACACGCTATTCGGTAGTGCAATCTTTTGGGGGCCGCCAAGAAGCGTCAGCACCGCAAATGGAGGGCGGAGGCCTCGTTGCCTCATTGCCTTGCAGGGCGGGCAGTGTTGTGCATGTAAAGACGATGGAAGATCGTCATTCTGGGCTGGGAAAAGGCGTTTTGGACCAAGGGACATGTTTATGGGACGACGATACCTTACGCTAGACGCACTTGTCTTGACCTATAAAGGTCAGAGAGGCCGCCAGTCAATTTGTCTTTTTTTTCCTCACCTTCACCCGGCTTACATGGTGAGAGGTTGTACAAGTGACATTTGTGCACGCCTCGCCAAGCCAGAAGGAGTATGAAACCGCAACCTGGCATTGTGCACGCCCTGCGATTGAATGAAGACCAACTATTCAACTGTATCGCACGACAAGAAACTGAAAGGCTAGAATCATCAAATCGAAGGTTCCGAAATGGACCCTATCAACGGCAGTCTTGACACGACGGCCCCAGGATGTGGTGCTTCAAACTGGCGGTTTGCTGAGGCACCGCGCGACCGAAGGGCTGACAAGCTTCAAGCTGTGCAACGTTCCTGGCACTAATCAGCAGCACCTCTCCACCTCCCCTGGATCCTCACATGCAGCGATGGCCCGGAATTGGCTGATGTACGCGAGAAAAGGGCTGAAGACGCTCGACGATGACTGGCAGAAGAACCCGCAGAATGCTTGATTGACCTGCGCTAGAGATACTAGAACGGCCACCTGGCGTAAAGCTACCAATTCAGCCCCGTGCCCCTCCTTCGTCGGTCCCCAGTGACGTGATGCGATAACGGTTAGAGCGCGGGGCATGTGGCACAGCACCATTGGGAGAGGGGGGCAGTGCAAGAAAGCATCGTGGGATCAGCCGGAATCAGGATCACCAGGGTTGAGGAGGCCTCTGCGCATGGTATATAGAACCTACCTTGGCTGCTGACTTGCCGCCGTCCGATAGCTAGTCTTGTAATTGATCTTTGACGTTTCTGAGGAAACCCAGAGTCACAGCTACACAGCTTCCAACAAGACGACTACCTAGGCGACAATCGTGCCTTCAACCCGAAACAACCGACGCTCGATTTCCAATCATCAGCCATCCCACAAATGAGCTCTCAGCAGCCGTACTACGGTCAGCCGGGCCCTCACGGTGCCCCTCCACAAGGAGGACCACCGCCGAGCGGATATCCCCAGCAGCCTCCTTACCAGCAACAGCCTCAACAGCCATATTACGGTTACCCCCCGCAGCAAGGCCAACCACCAGCAGCGCCATACCAGGGCGCCCCAGGAGGCGTGCCGCCGCAGGGACAACCAGGCCAGCCGTACCCTAATCAGCCTTACCCCCAGCAGCCGCCGCAACAGCAGCCATACTACGGCCAACATCCGCCTCCAGCAGGGCAGCCAGGTCAACCGCCGTACGGCCAACAGCAGCAGCAGCAGCCGCCATACGGCGCTCCACCACCGCATGGCGCGCCTCCTCAGCAAGGCTATGGACAGTACCAGCAGCAGCCACCATATGGCCAGGCGCCGCCGCCGAACCAGCAACAACCCCAATACGCAGGTGCTCCGGTGAGTCACCCTCAAATGCCTTTGCGATCAAATCATCTGCACAACCAGTACTGACCCAGCGTACAGCCTCCTCAGCAATGGGGTCAGCCGCCGCCCGGTGCTGCTCCGTACGGCGCCTACAATGTCCAGCCGACACCCGCCTCGCCGGGGTACGATCCGGCCCAGAAGGCCTGGGTGCAACCCGTCGACACGTCGGCCGACATTGAGACTGTGCGCAAGGCGATGAAGGGCATGGGGTGCGACGAGAAGGCGCTCATCAAGGTCTTCACGAGCCCCAAGTACGCCAACCCCTGGACCATGGCCCAGCTCGTGCGCGACTACAACAGCCGCTTCATCCGCGACCTCGCCAAGGACATTGAGAGCGAGACGCGCGGCGACCTCGAGACGACGCTGCTGGCGCTGCTGCGCGGCCCGCTCGAGAACGACGCGCGCGTGCTCGACAAGGCCCTCAACCGCATGGGCACCGACGAGGACGCGCTCAACGACGTGCTGCTCAACCGCTCCAACGCCGACCTCCGCGCCATCGTCGCCGAGTACAAGCGCATCAAGAGCCGCGACCTGCTGACCGACATCAAGAATGACGTCGACGACACGCTGTTCCGCCTCTACAGCATGGTCCTCGCGGGCCACCGCGCCGAGGACGCGACGCCCGTCCACCCGGCCGAGATTGACGCCAAGGTCACCGAGCTCCAGCGCGCCACCGAGGGCACCATCGGCGTCAACGCCGTCTCGGTCGCCCAGGTCCTCACGAGCAGCAGCCCCGCCCAGATCCACGCCATGGCCGAGGCCTACAACCGCAAGTACCACCGCAACATGCAGGAGGTCATCGAGAAGGAGTTCCGCGGCGACATGGAGGACGCCCTGCTCAACCTCGTCCAGGCCGCCCAGGACCGCGCCCGCGCCGACGCCGCCCGGCTGCGCGAACCGCTCTTCAAGTCAAAGAGGAAGGACACGCTCTTCATCAACCGCGTCGTCTCCCTCTACTGGGACCGCAGCCGTCTGGATGCCGCGAAGAATGCGTACAAGGCCAAGTACGGCCGGCCGTTTGCCAAGGATGTCAAGGAAATGCTGAGCGGAGATTACGAGAATGTCATCCTCGCGCTCATTGGCGAGAAATGAGCGAACTGGGAGGGTGGGCGGGTGAAAACGGATAATTCAAAGCGTCGGGGCGGTACTTTGAGACTTGGTCCGGCTTGCTGGAGAAGAATGGAATCAGATCTCTCCCAAACCCCTTTATAAACTCATATAATGAGGTTCACTTGGAATGATGTATGAATCTTGTGCGTCTTTCAACATCAGCTACGGATCACATGTTGATGAAATCCCGTGACATTTCTTTTCTACAGTAACCTGCAGAGATCTTGAGCCTGCTGACGTATCCCAGCTCTGAATGATACCTGTTTTGCTGTACTCACCGCGCTCACGAGAGATGTTCGAAAGACCTTGCTGTTTCTGAGTATAGGGGGCTGAGCTCTGTAGGCTCTCTAGATCCTGATTCTTTATGTGCAGCCTATTTCGGACATGAAATTAGCTTGCCTTGCGGGCGTTCCACACTTCAGGTTGCTCTGATGACCCACAACAGTGCATTGCATCATCCAGTCAATATTGCAAACAATTCTTGTGGAACAAGCCAAGTTTTATGTCCGCTGTGATGAAAGACGCCGTGGTTTCTGTCTACTTATGTTGATAAAAAATCTAGAATGATAGAGGAGCTGAAGAAATTGGAATTTCTGGTGGCACTGCCTTGAGAGAGCCTCTATTTCAATATCGGTATAAAATATCCCCTGACATCAAATCAGACATTACTTTGGCCTAGAGTCTCCATCTTCTTTCTATCAGTCATAGACAAAGCTAGTCAATGTCAAATCGTAAGATGGCCGGCCTGCTGGTGGAGGATTGTACATCTTTACTGAGGCTGCTGATATCAACATCCTGCGATATTGTCTTCAGCCCCCCGTACGTATCCTCCTGAAATTTGATCCAGCAGTGAGTCCCAGTCTATGACCCGAGAGATGAGCTGAAGTATGAACTCGCGGCTGTTCTGCAATTCAGCATCAAATAGCCAACTTTTGTCAATGATTTGTAACACAACATTAGCTTTCGAATCGTTCTATCGATCTCCTCGCGAAATGACTGGATAGGCGGACGTCAGTGCTTTGAGTTCGTAGCGCAGCTCGCGCAAAGGAGCAAGAGTATCGAACTGATGACTTGAAAAAGACAAAAGTTCTGGCTAAACGGCCTGTGCAATGTCTAGATGTCAACTCAGCGCCAAACCTCCATGCAACAGCTAGCAAGCCGTGACTCAGCTCATGCAGCCCAGGATCAGGCGCCACTCCAGATTCGGACCAGGGGCCGTGAAGCTTACAGCCTCCTGACCCCTCATCCCTTGCCTCGAAGCTAGGGCGAATGCACACTGCACAAATGAAGGGACACACGACTTGACGGCCTGCTTTTAACGGGAAACATTGATCGAGGCCATGCGCGAGGGACGCGTGTCACCTTGCTAAGACCAAAAGGGATGGGCGTCGGGTGACCTGTCTGCGCTGCAGCAAATAAGCATAACACTTGGTCGATGCAGCATTAGTTTGCAGCTGAATAGGGTATCTGCATCGTACAGACCCTTTAACTCGCGCTGAAGAAGTCGATAGGTAGATCCAATGCAGGTAGAAGCAAGTGAGTTGTAAGTTGACAGCAGGTGATCAGATCGCGGCTTGCTTCCTCGGGAGGACGCTTCAAGTTCACCCATACTAAACCATCATTGCGATCCTCGTATGAACATCCGGTAGAGATTTGTGGCATTGCAAGGAAATCAAATCGGCGTCGAGGACTCGTGGAAAATGGCATCGCCTGCCTGCCGGCCGATATAACGTACAGGACTGATCGATTCCCCAGTTCCGTGAAGGGGGTTGCTCGGATATGAGTTTGGCTACATGCGTGCCGTGATTCCCGGTTGGTCAGCCACAGAGGCCAAGTTTGGAATTGTTGACAACGAACAGCGACGAGGTGCCGACACCCCAAGACGGCTCGGCCGATGCCAGGACCAAGATCGAGACTAGGCTTAAAGTACGATGTAAAGCTGAAATGCTTGTACCGGCTTGGTATGCCGGATAGGGCGTATAGTCGCTGCATGGCCAGAGTCTGGTTCCTGTTGGCCGGGCGCCAGGAATCGCCCAGATTATTGGCGCCTTAGCCATCTGTGATCGAGTACCGGTATCATTTGTCTGCTTTGTAAAACTGAAAAAGCCAAGTATGAGATCCATAACCGAGATGATGGAGGGATATTGGGCGAGACAGGGAGGCTTCGAGGGCGTGGGTGACGATTTTCGACTGGGCGAGTTGGACAAGACCTTCACAAATCCCTGCACCAGAGCCAGTGGTGAGCTTTGACTTCCGGTACTCCAAGATGGCATGGCATTGTCCCAGCCCGCTGGTGAGGAAACGTAATAGTGTCTTTGGGATGCACGAACTGACCCAGATCCCAGAGCTGTGGCAGCGAGGTGTCATCGATACTGTATGACGAGACAGGAACCCAAGGTCGACGACGAGCTATGCCCACTCGAACTTTCCTAGAGTCACAAGGCGCGCGCAGGTAGGCAGGGGTGTTGTTGGGGTCTCTTCGCTCTCTCCATCTTTTGCCGTTTGCCCCGTCGGAACACCCCACATAATAAATGGGAACCGTCGGGTTTTGGCGTTATGGAGCCATTCGTACATCCACATGTCGCGGTGCCGGGGGACGGTTATAGCACCCATTTGTTCCACCAATTGGTATTCCTCCCCAGAAGCCAAAAGAGGGTGTCGCCAACTAGCAATACGCGAAGCTAGGGACGCTCGTGGTCCTCCAAATCTTGCCCCAGATGTCGATGTCGGGCGAGAGGGAAACCATGGGTCTTTCCCCCTCCCCGTGTGAGAATGGTCAGGGTAGCTTGGTCGTCTGCCGAGACGCCTACAGCAGCCAACACGCGTAGTTTCGACATTGCGTGGACGCCAGGTCCCAGGCTCTGACCAGCCACAGCCGCCTCATCTCTTGGCATGGAGATGAATGCTTTAGGCTGATTTGCCAAGATTGCAGCCCTCCCAAGCGCACGGGAAGGATGGCTCACGCGGGAGTGATGCTGGGCGTCGTTCGGCCCCGAATGCCAAGACGCGATCGCCTGTCTGCTGCGTGGCGCATGTGTCGTTTTCACAGGAAGTTGTTTCGGTAGGGCAGAGCGAGGGTGGTGTTCGTTGGACAGAGGATTCAGGTGCTCTGCTGGCAGGTGGCCAAAGCTCGAGAACAGGAGAATGCCAAGCGTGTGGGCGCTGTCTGGTCTGGCAAAGTTGAATGGCTTGTGAGCGTGCGAGTGCGGCGTGTACGTGATGCACTTGAAGCCAGACACCGGTGGCAGGCGGCCACGCGGCCTGTGAGGAGGGGAAAAGCGGCATTGCCTGATTGGGATGCAGAATTGGTGTTTGTGCTGGCGGTCTCGAATGCCTGGAACCTGCCTGCTTCGTGATTTGGCCAGGCTGGATGTTGCAGCGGTTTTGTCACGTGCTTAGTCACATCGATTCCAACAGCCTTCCTTCTCTCTATCCTTTCACTCTGTCCCAGCTCTGCCATGGGCCCTCATCCTCCTCATCTTTCCTCCCAATATTGTCCATCCTCGCCGGAGCTTGTTCAGGCCAACAGCATCCCCCTCTCCTCCTTCTCTGGCGCACCAACGCACGTGTCTCTTCCTACACCCTCCCCCGCCCACACCCTGGCCAGTCGCTGTCAAGGGTCCCGGGAGTCGGCACAACAAGCGGCTGCAGGCCAAGATGAGCAAGGGGTGCGGGGAGTAAGGGTCCCATAATAATGTCCCGAAACAGCCTCATCGACGACAGTTCTCGACCTCCAAAGTTGGGGGGGATCTTCCTCCGCTCATCCACCGTGGAGGTGGACACTTCAGAGTCTGGCGAGTCGATGAAACGATAACCTATCTGCTCCATCACGAGCTTCGCGAACGATGACGGCACATCTGGTATTCTTTAAGAGAGAGAGACCGGATTTTGTCAACAGGCACTGCAGTGTATCTTCGATGACTCGCAAACAAGGTTTTGGTCTCTCGCCTTTGCCATTTTCCATTGAGCTTGTCTCCCCTGAGCTTAGCTGCAGACAGGGCCAAGGATCGGAGCCGTCCAGCCAACCACCCGCTGGTCTGTTCGAGCATGCATTCTCCTCATTCCCCCCTTCTCCCCGCCCTATCACTGACGGTCCAGCCGATGCCTGTTACGGTGGGTGGATGATAGGTGCGCGAACGCTCGATTCTTCGGCCACACACACACTCTCGTGCCGTCTCCCGGCTCAGTCTTGCCGCCGTCGTGTCGCCTGAACATCAAGCTCCAGAATTAAACCTTTCTCCACCCACTCTGTTCTTCGACCCCCGGCATTCGGAGGTGAATTGCCCATTGGCGGAATTTCGTTCTTCATGGTTTCTCCGCGTCCTGCGGCTCCCGTGGCCCGTCTCCCACGATGACTCGTGGAGTCTGCCCCAGAAGAGCCCCAGGAATGCCATCATGGCGAGGGGAAACCCAGGGACTAGTCCGGGGTGCGCCGTGAAGTGTCGCCTCTCGCTTGCGGCACCTCCCAGGGTCTGGCCGGCCTCCTGGACCCAGCTCACTATCATGTCTCTATGCTTCTTACGCCCCGGTGCTGTTTAGAAGGCAAGTCACGCGCGCGAGAGAGGGCGAGGGTCTGGCTCACTCTCTCGCTCTCCTCTCCACTCCCCCGGAAACCACCCACACCCACCAGTACGCCCGTCTGTCCACCTCTGCCTTCCCGTCTTAGCGTTGGCCAGGGGTGAAGGTGGCCATGAGTCCAAGGATGCGGCCCTGGTAGCGCATCGAGACTTCCTGGATGGGACTGCAGTGTCTCGATCGACAATCTTTTAAAACCCCATCCTCCCTTCCATCCATCTGCACCATCTCGTGCCCTCCAGATCTTCATCCCTTCTCACTGTGTCGACAGTCTTCCTCCAGTTCACCTCACACATTCGACAAAGAGGAATCAAGCCGGCAAGATGGTTCACGCTACGAGGTGGTACAACCTGTACGTTGCCGTAGTTGCGGCCCTGTGCATGGTACTCTACGGTTACGATGCCTCCGTCTACAACTCCCTTCAGGGATCCGACAACTGGTTCGAGTGGGTGGGGCTTGGACAGGGAGAATACGCAAATGATCGGCTTGAGTACGTTTTCTGTTTCGATGTCCTATTGAAGAGCCACAACTAATTTCACTTCCAGTCAACACATCCTATACCATCGGTGCCATTGTCGCTGGTTTCTTCCTCGGTGGTCCCACCGCCGATTACCTCGGCCGTCGTTGGGGCATGTTCATCGGCTGCGCCCTTACCATCATTGCCACCATGATGCAGACATTCACGCCCCAGTAAGTTTCTTCGCTTGCGCATTCTTTGTCTCCTCACTCTTGTCAACTGATGGCTGACATTTCTCGTGTAGAGGGCAAGATCTCTGTCTTCATTGTCGGCCGTGTCATCATCGGTATTGGTCAAGGTCTCGCTCTCACTGCTGCCCCTGTCTACATCGGCGAGGTCGTCCCCGCGAACATTCGTGGTATGGTCATGACCATCTGGCAGATGAACTATTCTGTCGGTAGCTTCATCGCTTACTGGATCAACTTCGCCTGTTCCAAGCACCGCGAGAGCCTCGGAGAGTGGGATTGGAAGATGGTTGTCATCTTCCAGGCCATGATCCCCACTCTGATCTGCATCGCTATCATGTTCATCCCCGAGAGCCCCCGCTGGCACATCCAGAAGAACGGCAATATCGAGGGCGCCCGTGCTTCTCTCGCCAAGATCCGTGCCACCGAGGCTGAGGTTGAGGAGGAGCTCCACACCATCCGCAGCGCCATCGAGTACGAGAAGGAGGCCATTGGCGGCATCAGCTACACTGCCCTGTTCAAGGACCCCTCCATCCGCAAGCGTCTCCTGCTCTGCTCGTGCCTGAATGTTGGCCAGCAGCTTACCGGCCAGGGTACCCTGAACACCTACTCCACCTCGATCTACAAGCAGGTCTGGAGCGACAACACAACCATCAACCTGATCAACGCCCTCAACGCCACCTTTGCCATCTTCTTCACCTTGAACGCCATGTGGACTTCTGACCGCTTCGGCCGCCGCTGGCTATTCATGGTTGGTTCCGCTGGTATGGCCATGTGCATGCTCATCGTCCCCATTATTGGCCTCAAGACCCCGAACCACTTGTCGCCCACCGGAAAGCCCGTCAAGTCTGAGCCCGTCGGCATCTCCATCGTCTTCATGCTGTTCCTCTTCGCCTTCTTCTACAAGCCTACTTGGGGGTAAGTCCACTCAGCTTCCTGGGCAATTCGTTCTCTTGCAGCAATATGCTAACCAATCGGAAACAGAGCCACGACTTGGATCTACACCAGCGAAGTCTTCAGCATGAACGTCCGCGCCCAGGCCGTCGGCATGTGCTCGCAGATGCAGAACGTCGCCAACACCATCTTCCAGCAGTTCTTCCCCACCTTCCTCAAGAACGAGGGCCTCAAGTGTCTCTTCTTCTTTATGGCCATCAACCTTGTCCTGGGAGTTTTCGTCTACTTCTGCATCCCCGAGACGAAGCAGATCCCCCTCGAGGAGATCGACACCATCTTCGGCGGCGCCAACCACACCGAGAAGGGAGCCGACATGCTCCACGGCGAGCCCCACTATGCCGGAGCCGACAGCACTGCCCCCGTCACCGAGCTCAAGGACGGCTCGGAGGTGCAGCAGACCGAGGCTCGCAAGCAGACCGTTTAATGGGAGGATGCGGCAGAGTGTGTTTCTTCAGACAGCGTCGCGAGCCTAATCATTAGATTTGTCGCATGACTTTCAATTGAACTTGTGTCATTGTATTCTTGAACTCTGATTTGCAAGTCTGTGTTTGTGGTTCTCTTTGATTACCGGACTTTGGAATGGATGGCCGCCTCCGATGACTCAAAGCGCGATGCATCATCCCTTGCAGCGGGATTTTCACATCACCATTTTATGGTTTGCTTGAAGGGGAAGCCATCGTTGGACCAAAACTTATCTGTTACTGACAGTATCGTCTTTCAGAGTGGCTGAGAAGCCTTTTTGTTTGCTGGCTGTGTCATTCGACTTGACATAGTCCCAAACCGCTGCCAACATGATCGAGCTCTAGATCGTCTCTAGCCCCACTAAGCCCCTCTCCCAGTGCCCGTCTCGACGTCCAGCTACCCGGCACGCAGAAGGTCTTTCAGAACGTCTCAGGCAGAAATATACCCACTCATCGCTCCATACCCTCCAGAGCAGATAACCGACGTTTCCTCTTGCATCTGCCATTGGCAAGTCCACCATCACGTCGCCCACCATGGCCATCTCCGTCCGCCCAGTCGCCGCCCTCGACCTCTCCACACTGGAGCGCTGCAGCACCGTCGAGTTCGCCGCCTTCGCAAGCGACTTCCACTCGCTCGTCTTTCCCGGCCCGTTCCCGGAGGACCGCGCCGAGACGAAAGCCCAGGCGCTGTCCGCCGCCATACAGAACGACGGGTGCCGCATCTTCGCGGCGTGGGACGTCGACGACGAGGGCTCCGAGACGCTCGTGGGCTATGCGCGGTGGTTCGTCTATGGCAAGAGCATGCCGGAGCCCGAGCCGCGTACTTTCGGTCCCGGCGTGCACGTTGCGGCTGCGACGGAGATGCTCGGTGCGATTGATGGCCTGCGGAAGGCGAACTTTAGCGGCAAGGCTTGTGTTTGTGAGTTTTCTTGGCAATTGAGGTGCCGCTTGGCACTGCGAAACGAGGTCTTGTGCCAAGTCGCTGACGTGTTGCAGACCTCTCTGTGCTGGTCGTGCATCCGGACCACCAGGGCCGGGGCGTCGGGAAGCAGCTCATGGAATGGGGGTTGGAAAGGGCTGCGGGCCTTGGTGTGCCTGCTTTCCTGGAGTCGTCTCCTGCTGGGAGGAAATTGTACACAGGCCTTGGATTTAGAGAAGTCGATGTCGCCAAGGTGCCGTTTGCGCAGTTTGGCCTTGATACAGTGTTTACGGTGTGGGCTATGATGTGGACTGGGGCGGAGGTCTAGAGCATGGGCTCCAGTATGCACTCTGGCACGGCTACGAAAGGTAAACCAGGAAAGCATCACCAGTCTCCTTGTCTCCCCTGGTGGATACGACAATAGTGTCCCCGGAGTAGGCGCCGCCAAGCTTACTACTTTGTTCTTCTTCTCCCCGGCTAGCAGGATTTAGCAGAGTGGCGAGGAAGACAGCCCATCCTGGGAGACAGCCCATCCTGGGAGACAGCCCATCCTGGGAGACAGCCCATCCTGGGAGACAGCCCATCCTAGGGAGCATGAACGGAGAACAAAAAAAGCGTATACTTCTATTAAATCCTATCCAAGATTATGAGTGATGGCCTAAGCTTCAATATCGAGTCCTCGTTGAAATGTGGAAGGTGTCGAGAAGTAACAGGCAGAACTTCTTATGAAGGGCTCCCCAGAGCAAGCCGTTATACGGAGAATGATGAGCACTACCCTTGCAGAGAAGCCCGACTTAGCGGAGAGGCTGATTCCTTTATTTCACTTCGGATACCGAATATAAATGTCGCCAATGGACTTGAACCATAAACTACATTGATAGGTGGCAGGTGGTCCACCCAACGCAAGGTGTCAGGTATCTACAGGCCCTGTCCCAGGACCACGTGAAGGGCTCACGGGAGACTCCTCGACGTTTGGCCAAGGACTCCGTGAATTTCCGTGACGGCACGGAAGTGAAATCGGATGCCATCATCTGCGCAACCATCTTCGACCACTCGTACACCCCGCGTCTTCTCATTGTCGGGCGGAAGAGGGCTAAGTTGAACCAGTATTGGTGTCCAAATGCAGCCTGAACTTTCACGTCCCCAAATTTCCCAACTACGTTCGCATGGAACCCTTCTCCCCTCAACAACCAGATAGTTGAATTTCTAATTAACAAATAGCAGACTACCTCGGCCCTGCAACATCCGCTTCGCACGGGTCTACGATCCCGGCCATCGAGCAGCTTACCAAGTACTCCGTGAAGATCATCGATACGATCCAAAGAAAAGGGTGTGCCACATTTGAGCCACGACCACAGTGTGTTGACGATCTAAACTGACACCATCCAGAATATCCGAAAGCCACAGTTTGGCCTATGATTGTGCTTCGACCTTCGGAAATGGCACCAAAGACGGCAGAAGCAACCTTCTACACGGAGGGAGCCGCCTCCGTTACCTGAAGATGCCGCAGTGTCCGCGATGGGGGAACGATGAGTGGGCTTTGGTCCCAGGAACGAGACTCCACGATTTCTCTTGCAATGATCGGTCTCCGAGTCAAGAGGAAGGCGGCGACCGTGCCCGGTACATGGAAACCCCTCCGTGGCTCGCTTGTAGGCATCCAGTGGAAAGGATTAGGGACCCATACACAGCACAGACCGTGGAGGTCTTGAAAGCCACCGTGTGTTAGATGCCCCGGTCAGGGGACAATGCTTGTGTCGGCTCGTGTCTTGAAATGTCATCCCAGGTCACGTTGATCCACTAGGGCCCCATTTGCTGACCCCTCCACCTGTAAACAGAAATACAGTCAAGGATTGGATCTTGCGAAAATACTGGAACTCTCATTGACACACCGAAATGGACAAATCGCAGGTCGTTCCAGTAACCTACAGATCTCGTCGCCATGTCCGGGTCCGCCCTCAACTCCCAGACGCAAACTCCATCCCAAACCCGCTGACATATGTTTCAGAGTAACCGAATCCGCCTCCAAGTTCTGCCCGTTCTGCCGTCTGTAGCAAACCTTCTACGTGACATCCGTCAGGCCCATCGATATTGCTGTCCACCATGGGCCCCAGGGGGTAAGACTCCGGGCATCTGCTGCATTCCGTTTCCGTGAGCCATGGCCTGAGTGGCCTGCTGCGCCTGGAAATGTTGCTGTTGCTGTTGCTGAGGACTTTGATGGTGCTGTTGTGACTGGAAATGCTGCTGTTGTTGTTGATGAGGACTTTGATGCTGCTGCTGCGCTTGGAACTGTTGCTGTGGCTGAGGACTTTGATGTTGCTGTTGCGCCTGGAAGTGTTGCTGGTGCTGTTGCTGGGGACTCTGATGTTGCTGGTGCTGTTGCTGCTGAGGGCTTTGATGCGGTCGCTGCTCTATCATTTGCTTGCGAGCCTTCAACCACGACCAAAGATCCCGTGACATGATCTCAAAGTTATCTTTCAGTGGCAGCGCATTCTCCCATCTCTCGCCGTATTTCTTCAAGGTTTCAACGACCTGTTGCAGACACCGAAGACTCTGAGACACCTTGTCCACATTTGGGTTTTGCGGGCGTGGCAGAGGCGGCGGCGGTGCAGCACCAGGGCGTGTCAGAGGTGCCTGTGGTAATACACCAGAAAGCAGGGCATCGGCGCCATCGTTGAGAACAGTAACGAGCTGGGTGGCCATGAAGTATAGTTTCAACACGTCGTGATAGGTGTAGTAGGCAGTATGGCTTGGTGTTGGGTGATGAACGACGCCGTGGATGGCGTTTACGTAGGCGATGGCGTGCTCAAAGATGAGAGCTCGGGTGTATGGGGTGATGTTTGGTGCGCGGGCCGAAGGAGCAAGGCAGTAGACGTAGCTGTAGCGAAGATCAAGGTCAAAGAGATCCCGAATGGGTGCCGATAGGGTCGTTGGTAGCGACTCATTCCACTCTCGCATGTCGAGACACATTTGCCAGATGAATGAAGCAGCATCGTGAAGGGGTTTGGGTTCCGATTGAAACAGGATCTGGTACCAGTGTGACTGTTTGCGGCGGAACTCGAAAAGGAACAGAGCCGGGTCCGCATCCTGAGGTCCCGCGACGAGGCCCTGCGCAACGGAGTCCCGGCCTGCGTTGCGTTGTCCAGAGCTGTTGGGGTATGCGACGTTGATGGATTCGTCGGTGAAACTGAATGCCCGCGCGTGCGTCATGCTGATGGCCCTGTGCTTTGGTCAGACCGATGACAATCAAGCGATCCCTGTGTAAGGAGAACTTACCTGTCTAGCGAGTACACGCAGTAGAATATTCTTCTCCGCGTGTCAAGCGCAGTAGCATCAGTGATCTGGCTCTGGACGGGATCTTGGTGAAGCCCCATGTCAATGACAGCGCGGCATGCGAAGCCAATCAGATACCAACTGTCGAAGTGAACAGGATCGAGCATGGAGTATTGCGTCAGCAGTATGAGAGACTGCACTTGCGTGATGCTTCCAGGTCCCAGGGCGCCATCGGCACATGGAAGAGCGCGCCCAACAAAGTCGACCGCGCTGAGATAGTATGAGTCCTCCCGTTCTCTGCTTTGAGCTGCATACCCAATGGCAAGCACCAGGTAAATTAGCCAGTAATCCGAGTCTTGTATGACACGATCGTCCTGTTGATAAAGATCGTCAAGTACAGTCAAAAGCTTGGTCTCAGAGAAGGCCGGCACAACAGAGAAGATGTTGGCCATGTAGTACTGGACCATGGTCAGAGCCTCTTGCCGCGGCGGTAGGCTCTTCTCTGCAGGCTCTGGGGTTAGTTCATTGGTGGAGGCGGCGAGGACGAAACGGCCAAAAGTCAGATTACTGACGTCGACTTCGAAGTCGCGCGACGTGGCGTCTACCGACCTGGAAAGTGTAAGTGAGGCTCAGGCAAGACGCAAGTTGAGGCACCTACATGAAGCCAAAGTCAGAGACGAGCGAGTTGATATCCGAGTCCTCACGTCGCCGAGCAGCCTTGCGGTGAATTGCGGCACGGATCTTCGCCAAGGAGTCTTTGCGGTCATATTGGGTGGTCAAGTCATCAGGCTCATGCAAATTGACAGAAGCCTTTCTCAGCCTGGCAAAAGCCAACCGACGTTCAAGCTTCTCGACCCTGAGTTCCAGAGCAGCAACGTAGCTATTCCTTTGTCAGTCTCACACCACAACGCATGTCGAGGTCAATGTGGGGACGACGAACCTCCTTTCCTTTCCTCGAGCGAATTGATCATTTGCACTAGAGCATTCACTTTCACGGCCGGCCTTTTCGCAAGCGGTGCATGCAGGTAGTTTGCCATCGCACTATGGCAAGGAAGTAGATTAGCTCGGTTGAAGACCCCAGATGCAAACAAGTCGTCATCACATACCTTCACCTTCGCAGCTCGACCTGTATGAATGACGTGGGTTAGTATATGCGGCTTTGAAGTAGCAGCTGGGGGAAGAGGACGTCGCAGACTCACAACGTGAACATGCTGATACGGGCCGCGATACCCGAAGGAGAGGGTTATCGGAGAAGCTAGAGCCCGGCATCTCGGCGGGTGCACACGAAAACCGCCGTGAATGTCCAGGAAGCTGGGCGCTGATAGCCGAAGCACGCTAGGTCGTGGATGATAAAGTGAATTGCGTCGCGCGCGGACCTCTGAACTCGAGAAAACGCTGGGGGCTCGGTCGGTTGGAACAGAGGTTGAGGTTGCACGATTAGCGAGCGCGAGTTGGCGGGGTAAGTATCTCGTGTCGTCGTCACGTCACCAGCCAAGGGCTGTGAAATTATGGAATGACTGAAGGCAGAGCTGGCGGGAACGATGTGCTGAAGATCGGAATCCAAGACTGATAGAGCTTTGGAAATATGTACCAGGCGCGAGGGCTCTGAAGGCTGGGCGGACTTCTTTCTTGGGGAACAGTCGATGAAAGG
>NW_003315032.1:1576927-1579612 GCF_000150825.1 Verticillium alfalfae VaMs.102
TATGAGTAATGTCAACTGTGAAAGACACATTGAGAGACCAGTGACTTGTCGTATGATTCGTTGCGTTATCATGAGAGCGAACGTGATTGATCCGGAGTGTCGTCATTTGCGAAGACTTGGGATGCATACCGGGACTTGCGACTACGAGGGCTTCGCACATCAATTGCGCTTAGTGCTGAATCAACAGCATTCGATACGATACTGTATCAACAAGTTGACGTCCGGCACAGACCGCGTAAAAGGGTTGCATCCTTGGCGGGTGTCGTTGAGACAGGGCATGGTTTATTCTGCTGCCCTGAGTTGACACGCGTTTCACATGATGCATACCTGGGCTGAAGAAGCCCTGTCATAGTAGTGCTTGATGGCAGGGTTGTTCGCGGACGCGATGGTGTGCCTTACCAGCAGAGTTGAGCACGACAATGCGCGCCAAAGAACGACCTCAAGGCCGTGTTTGGTGTCTCAGGGAGTGTGTGTTGGGCTTGAACGGCACAAAAGCGGCAAGGACACTGACCTACTTGATCCGTGGCTGGCGGTTCTCTCAGCCTGTCGACGACGGACAGGGTCGTCGATCACAGGGGCCCAGCATCGGGGCTATCCAAAATGGCCGCCACGGCATGTCCCTCCTCCCAGCGACAGGCTAGCGCAGGGTCGGTTCGGTTCAGGGTCGACTCGAGTTGATCGATTCAGATGCACCTTGACTCGACACTCCGATGTTAGCCTGATAAGGCTCGGGCGGTGGAGGTCCAGGTGACGGCTCAGATGCCTATTCGGTCGAACACAGGCGGAACAAGGAGGAGACTTGGCGGCGACGTAGGATTCCAGAGCACGATGGTGCGCGCGCCTAGTCCGGTGCTGAGTGGCGACACGCTCATCCGTAGGCCATTCGTGGTGGGGCCTGGGTTGCAACCGAAGTCCCGGGGCTTTTCTTTGTTTTGAAGAGGGGCATGAGGCGTGCTATGGTTCGGCATATGGCTTGACGACGAGAGGAGACTTGTGATGTGCGACACGATACAGGTGCTCGTCGACGTCTGATGGCCGAGATGGTGGTTGATTCACCTTGAGGAATTCAGAACAGAGAGAGAATGCCCAATCTCCTGGCAAGATGGTCCTGGTAAGACACCCAAGCCTAGGCAGAGCCTATGGGTCATACCCTATACTTGAAATCTCGAATGCGCCTTGTCAGAATCTTGCAGCGACGAGGATATGGGGATCGTTGAGGGACCTGGGGTCTGGGTTGCTGGTCGCGTGACGATGTCCATATCAAGGACCCTGGAAAGGCAGGGCTGGTGACAGGACAGCCAGACTGCGAGCCACCATGAATGACAGACACTGGACCGAAGATGTCCGGCGCATGAGAGAAGTAGCCTCACATCTCGTGTTCCATTGCTAATTTTAAGGCTGTGCGGCTCCTGCCTGTTCTTCTGCCCAAGGTCTGGGCTAGACTGGGCTCTTCTGCAAGGCACCTGGCCTGTCCTTCCCTCCTCCCCCTCCTCGCATTCGCACTGCTGTCATCTTGTCATCACATTGAAAGACCAATCACGACATGTGTTTCCCTTGTGATCCGGTCTTATTCTCGGGATCCGCCCCACTATAACCTGTGCCTGCCATGATCAGTTGTAGGTAGAGATGGACACTGTACAAGCGAACTGTCAAGCAGCGGGGTTGGCCGCTTACAAACGGGCAGCCGCCCTCCAGAACTTCCTCTGAATACAGTGCGCTCACCATTCGAGACGCACGAATCCTTCCGGTACCAGCAAGTCCTTTCGGTACCTACCAGCAGGTCACAGCACCCGTTCTTCCACCTTCCCTCCCCCCCCCCGCCACCCCCCCGCCACCTTCCCTAGTCTCCTGCCCCTCCCCCCCACTTGATCTCGGGCACAGCTGCCGCTGCTCCTCACTGCTCTGCTTGACTCTCAGAAGTACCACTAAACACGCAATGGCGCCGTGGCTTGGACGTGCCCAAGGCTCTCGCTTCGCCGTCTGAAAGTGAGGCACAAGCAACACCACGACCCGCCCACCGCATTGCCCCCCCGACTTGACAGGCCGACTTCCTCGGACGACATTGTGTTGTCTGTAGCCAGACTCGACGCTATTTGCTCCCCGAACTCCGTCAGATCCACTTGTCGTTTCGGCCTTTACTTCCTGACTTGCAGGACAAGTCCAACAGTCCCAGTCCGAGTCCAGGCTCGTCGAGAAGTGTCGCAATCCGGGGAGGGGGGCTCCATCCCACGTTGATCCCGCCTGCCAAGTCGCCCAAACTCGGATTGAGCTAGGACTGGATCCTCGCAGCAACCTCAAACCCACGACGACCCCTCGAAAACGACTGCACTTGAACCCGACGCGACGACAAACTAGACGACCACGACGACAGCCCGCCCGTCGGCCTATACAACAATCAGACATAGAGACAGCCGCATACACACACACACACACACACACAAATCGCGGTCGGCTGACCCTTCTCTTCGCCCTCATGGACGCCGCCGACGTCTTCCGGCAAGGCTTCAATTCCTTCGTGCCTCCGAGGCCACGGCCCGTCCCTTACAACGTTCCTCGCGTCGCTCGAAACCCCTCGCCGCAGGACGACGATGATGGTGCGAACCACCCAGGACGCATCGCCCATACCCTGACAGCTTGTTAAAAGCTGCCGCCAGGTGAGCCCGCCACTGCCCTTCATCTGGTGGG
>NW_003315032.1:1579713-1583545 GCF_000150825.1 Verticillium alfalfae VaMs.102
CAGTCAAAAGAAATCCCCACAGGCGAATACTGACCAGTTAAGACTCTCTAGAGGAAAAACCAAGATGCGATCCAACACTACCGCGCTGCTTGCCGTGCGAGCGATCCGGCTCCGTGTGCGAATACTATGATGCGACAAAAGGCAGAAAGATTGGTCGCAACTATGTAGTCAAAGCTCCAGGAAAAGGTCCGACAATTAGAGAACGAATTTGAGCATGTACACCGACGAGGACAACGACCACCCGCGCAGCAATGAAGACTTTGTGCGTCCTGGCGGACTCGTACGACTTTCAGAGTCTGAAGAAACGCCGCGATACCTAGGTCCCAGCAGCGGCATCGCAATGACCCGCCTGCTCATGGAACAAGCCAAAGTCTTCACCGATTCCAAGCGCATATCTGAGCTCATTCCTGAAGTGAGAGCGAGACGACAGACACGCATGCAATCGATTGTCATGGCGAAACCCACCAAGCGAAAGAAGAGCTATCCCACCACAAGCGCACACCCCGCCACTTCACTGCCCGCGCGCCAGGTCGCCGATCGGCTTGTCGACATATTTTGCCAGAGATGTGCGTCGACCCCCGCCTCGTTCTGCTCGCATTCAAGAAACTAATATGTTGCATAGCTCAAGTCTTCTGGCCTACCTTGCACGAGAAACAGTTTCTCAAAGATCTGGAAGAAGTCTTCGCCGGTGGAACGTGCTCCTACAAAAACTTCATCGTCCGGATGGTCTTCGCCATTAGCCTTCAGAAGCTCGATATCCAGTACGCTGGACTTGCCGACAGCTACTACCTGGCCGCCATGGAGTATTTTGAGATTGTGATCCGATCCAAAGACTTGAGGACTCTGCAGTGCCTAGCCCTCATCGGGCAGTACTCGATGCTTACTCCCACGCGAATGGCCATTTACCATGTTGTGGGCATGGCAACGCGCATATGTCAGGCCGAGGGACTTACCGACGAGAAGACGATATCGGCCGACTATTCGTTAGGCCTCATAGACCCCCTGACCCTCGATATGCGACGCCGGCTCTCATATGTCACCGCATCAATGGAATTCGGCCTCGCTCATAGCATGGGACGCCCGAACGGCATATCGAAGGGAGACGATTATCTGGACGTCGAGCCCTTTGCCACTGTTGACGACGAGTACATCACTGAGGAAGGCATTCTCCCTGCTCCGCCCAGTGAGAAGAAGCTTGTCGCGTTGCACTTTTTCAAGATGAGGATGGCGCAAGCCGAGATCAAGCGGTTTCTCTATGAGAAGAAACGCCCTGAGCCCAAGAACGAGACACATCCCTGGTTCAGCAAGATGGAAAAGGACATACAAGACTGGGTGGACCAATCACCAGAGAACCCAGCTTGGTGTAAACCTTGGTTAGTTCGATATGGCCAGCTCAGGTTGAAGCTGCTAACAATGCATAGGTTCACTGGCCGAGCTCACCAGATGCGCATTTTCCTTCACCGGCCATCTCCTCAAATACCCAAGCCATCTGGCCGAGCCGCCCTGATCTGCTATGAGGGCGCCGCGTACATCATCAACCTGTCTAAACAGCAAATGGAAAAGGCGGCTGTCGACATTACCTGGATTTTCTTGTTGACTCTCTTTATGGCTCTGAACGCAATGCTTTGGGCGGTCTCGTACCCCGAAGTTCGGCAGGCACATTCTCGAGAAGAAGTTGATGAGCTGGTTCAGGTTGCGCTTGACATTGTCGATCAAGAACAGTGCGCTCAACGGTGGCCCGGTTCGGAATCGGCTTCCAACTTGTACTCCGTCTTCGCCAAAGCCTGTCTCCAGGTCTACGACATTCGCGACACCTCCACAGTTGCTTCCTCCAGCCATCTCAACACGCCATCCTCCATCTTCGATACGGACTCTCCCCAGGGTTCCGACAACTCGGCGTCTACTGCGCCCTCGTTCAAGGTCAATGCGCCCCAGTTTGGAACCGTATTCGATGCCACCCCCGAAGCAATGAATCACTTCGGATACGAAGCGAACTATCAACCAATTCACCCAACCTTCCGTTCCAATTCGATCTTTATGGGTCCTTCCACAGATCAGCTTGGCCGACGATTTTCAGCTTATCCTCCAGAGCTGCCCCTGGATGACCAGACGCCGCCTGGCAACACGCCCGTTGGATATGCATCCTCAATGTCGACACCGGCGCAGCATTCTGGCCATCTTCCCACCCCTCCGGAGTCGCTCGGTGCGAACCAGTTGAATGCTGGTACTCCTGGCAGTACGACGTCGACAATTTCACCACCTTCGAGTGCCACGCCTACGATGCCGCAATCTTCGCCAGCCATGTCATTCACGCCGTCGATGAATGCGATAAGCACCAACATGTCGCCGCCGCCTCCACCGCCCAAGATGACGCAGCCAGGACAGCAACCCCATCCTCCTCAGCGCGGGCCCACGTTCGTGGTGCCGCCTCCTCCGCCGCACGTTCAGCAACGTCCGCTGCCTACACCTAGTGGCATCACGGATTGGTTCTCGCCGCCGCCGCCCTTCATCACGCCGTATAACTTCACCCCCATGAGCAACAGCTTCTTCAACGACGGATCCCACGCACACAACTACACCAATGCTCCTGAGCTCGGGCTCGGCATTGGGCAGTTCAACCTGGGTCCTTTCGGTGGGCCCCCGGCAGGCTGGAATGCGGAGCGACAGGGTAGCCTGAGTCAAGAACAACAGTTGGAGCTCATGACGGCGCTGGAGACGGACGGGATGGGCGAGATTGATGCGTTTCTGAACATGGGCATGGATACGGGGAACCAGGGCGTCAACACGAACGGGTGGTCCTAAGACCGTCTAAGCATTTCGCGGGGTATTTTGTTTGGCTGTACCAGGAGTCTGAAGTGGGGACGCGACGGATAGCAGGAGACGGGAAGGAGGCCATGGGATTAGTTGGAAAAATAGGACAGGCGTTAGGGGTACCGGGTAGTCAAGTACATCTTACTGTCCATTTTGGTCGCGGCGTGGCAGCCCGCCGTGGGTCTAGTGTGTGTGCAGAGGAGGATGAAGCGACTGGACGCGTGTGGCTGTGGAGACACTGCCTCGCCGTCTCGGTAGCGATGTCTGGATGAACGACCGCCTTTTCACGATCAGCTTCGTGTTGCGTTTCTTTTCCATGCAGTGGTGCCCGACTGTCTGACTGCCGTGGCTGGCATTCGAGAATCTAGGAGCCGAGGTCTTCCAGTGTCCCCGCATCTCTGTGCCTCTCAGGTGTGAGGATGCAGGGATGCGGCATCGCCGCACCACACGATTCAAGAACCATAGTTTTACACTGGGGAAGAGTTGGCTTTCCGGGGCAAAACTTGGCAGTAGAAAATCCCGAGGGACTTATACATCTTGATGAAGTACCGTGGAGCAGCTGCTGGTCGTTACGTCTCGTGGGCAGCAGATCGAGTTCCCTCGGATCAGTGGCGCTCGGGATTCCGCAGTCAAGAAACCAAGGACCAGATAGATCATGTGGGTACTATAAATCACGATGCACTGTAGAAAAGACACAGAGGCAATGTATAGACATATATTTACTGAGCGCCGGCATGGCTAGACCGACGACTCGGAAGCATGTACAAATAAAGGCAAGAAAGGAGATACATGTACTGAGCCGGGACGGCTCCTCTTTTGAGACCCTCGCCGTTCGTCTTTGACTTCGTGCTTCTCATCGCCCACGGAGAAACCGCGGTGAACCGCTCGCCAGGCACCGTCGGGCGCTTACAGGCACTGGGAGTACCACTGGTTCTGGGCCTGGCAGGTCGAGCCGGCGACGCAGGTGGTGGGACCGGTCCAGCCCTGTCCGCCGCACTGGCCCCACTTGGGAGCGGCAGCC
>NW_003315032.1:1584119-1594775 GCF_000150825.1 Verticillium alfalfae VaMs.102
TGGGCAGTGTTGAGCTTGAAAACCAGTGCCCTCGCCGTAGAAGGTTCTTGTCACCTGGCGGTACGAGTTGAAGTCGCAACATCGGGATCGCAGTCTCCGCCGTAGCGGTCAGCAGAGTAGGTGCCGCCCGCACTTGTCGCCCTGGCACGTGTGGTAGGCGTTGTTCTGGCAAGGGTGGGGAGTGTAGGCGGTGGAGATCTTGTTGGCCTCTGTCAAGTTGTTAGCATGTGGTCGTCGTGTTAGGCTGTGGGCAGGCAGGCAACGTACCCCAGATATCCATCTCAGCGCAGCAGGCACCGAGGTTACCGACACCAGAGTTGGGATCATCCGCAGCAGGGACCCAGCCGGCAACGTTGGCCTGTAAGTGATGGTTAGTCGGGCTTTATCTAAGAGACTGAGGCTGTACTGACAACACCGCCAATGAACTTGACATCGCGGGGGCACTGGCTGTCGCAGTAACCGGTACCGTACTTGGCACCGGCCTTGTTGGTGGAGTACTTGGAAACACCACCGTCCAGGTCCATGGAGACAAAGTACAGAGCGCCGTTGAGACCGCAGCCGGTCTTGGAGACGTCGACGTCGAAGGTGAACTCGTTGCCGAGGAGGTTGAAGGCCTGGTACTTGGTCTCGTTCTCCATGAGGTAGACACGGCTGCCGATGTTGGTGCCGTACTGGTGCTTGGTGACGAACTTGAGGGTCAGGGCATTGCCGCTGGTGGTAACACCGTAGGTGTTGGCGTAGTCAGCGCCGTCAACGCAGCACTGCTGGGCGCAGGTAGTGCCGTCGGTACCGCAAGAGGCGGTCCACTTGTTGCCGTCGTAGCAGTTTGTGGATCCGGAGACGGTGTGAGTCCATCGCCAGTTGGAGTCGAGGACGACGGAGCCCGAGACGTTGGTGCAGCTGGAACCGCCGGTGCCAGTGCACTTCTGCCAGGTCAGAGGAGGGTGCGTCTCAGCCTGAGACGTGCAAGCCTGCTGGGCACGGGCGGCGGCCAGGAAGGCCAGGAGGACACCGAAGTTGGTCTTCATTGTGATGAGCGGGTTGAAGTGGAAGATCCTGAGTGGAAGGCGAAGATGTTGCGAGTGGGATGAAGAACGGAGATTGAATTATCGAGCGAGCGTCCGTGGTTTTATAGAGATTCTCATGAACCTTTTCGCATCAGTTTCCCATGTCTTAATTGACATTCGGAGCCTGCGCCGTGTGGTGGCGACGAGGGCCGCACCAGCGGACTCGATGTCGGCGCGCGGACCGTCGAAGGTGAGGCGCTGACAGCAACATGTCGCGGCGGTTCACGATGACCAGGAAGATCAGGTTCCATGAGCCCAGAAGGGAGTGGCGAGCCGCGTCGCTGCAGCTGCCCGAGAGCCTCGTGCCAGGCAGGACCTTGAAGGACCGTGTCGAAAGCGGCAACTAATGACCCAGGAGCCGCGTCGACGTACTATGGGAGAGAAGCCGAAGATGTGGTCAGGCTCTGCGCATGGCTGCCCCAGGTCTGGGCTTGGGGGTTGACGATGTCCACTGGGGTCATGCGGCTGGATCGACTGCAGGGGTCCACAAGGTTGGGGAAAAGGGGTTGCCGATACTGCCGAGGATCGCCTTGGCAGCCAGCCATAATCAACGCGGAGGGCTTCTACCGAGTGTGACTTTTTTGTTCGTGGGGAATGGTCGCAGGGGCCGTATGGCTCGTACGAACCCGTTCCATGGCTCGTCGCGACCTAGAGCTGGGGGTGCGGCTGTCTTCTGGGACTTCCCGACGTATCGGTTGGTTGTCCTTGGTCTTCAGAGCCCATCGCAACATCCGGTTAATTTGCTGGTGGACTCTACTCATCAATCATCGGCGTCTCCCTGGTGTGCCCGGTTACAAACAAGGAGAAGGTTTTCGGGATCTGACTGGCTCGGATTCCGGGCACCTAGGCGTGCGGCACCCCGCGCCAAGGTCACGCCTATTCAACTTGAGACAGATGCCAACTGCTCAGGAAGAGAGCCTGGAGTTGTGATCATGTCATCGTCAAAAAGCGTTCATGGACGTTGACGATGCGGCGACTTGCCAAGATGGCCAAGCAACGATCCACGATGTGCTCGCATGCCAAGGGCAATTGACGTCTTGGCTCCCGTTCTTGGCGTGGAGGCGGTGCCCGTGGTATTGTTGCTCGAGGCCGACCAGGCGCATCGTTCTCCGATCGCTCTCCTTGGCAATCAATCCTCGGAGAAACTACTGCAGAACACTTTGGGCTGGTAATGCTTCCAACCAGCCCCTGTCATCTTACGACGGAACAGCCTACCGATTCACGCAGCGTGCTGCGAGCGGGAGCAAAATCAACAAGCAGTCGCTCTCTGTATTCGACGCCCGCTGCCATGTTTGCCCCCTGGATTGATCGCCGGTTCTTCGGGAGGCCTGTACCGCAAAAGACTCCACGCAGAAAGACCGAGTACCGGAACAGGTACACAAAGATGGGCGATCCGGCTCCTGGTGTCGTCCCCCACAGATTAATCTGACGAGGAGCATCCCGGATCGGCCACGCGCCACGTCGCATCCTGTGATAACAAGCGCTCATTTTCTCCAGATAGATTGGGCGCCGGTAGGTACAGCGACAGCAGCAGGTTCGGAAGGTAAACAGCCTATCATCTCCTGATGGAACGGTGATGCTGGGGTGAGGAAACTCGGGGAAAGGCTGTTTCAACCCCTCCTTCTTTCGGACATTGGTCTTGTCGTGGTCAACGAGGCGAGTCGTGGCTGTCGGAAATGAGCGCAGAACGGTCGTCTGATCTTCTCCAAGAGAACCTTTGTGGGGTTTTCGGAGTGACCTTGTCGAGAAGTCGAATCTGGAAAGAGAACCAGCTACTGCATCCAGGTAGCTAGCGAATGCCACACACCCTACCCTGGCCGTGCCCTTTCGGCTGCAAAAGGGAAATGCCCTATGGAAGACGCCCCAGTGGGAGCCACGAGATCCATCGTGCAGAAGAGACGTAAGCCCAGCTGAGCCATACAGGGGCGGATCGCTAGTCCCAATCAACGCCATACGAGCTGGATGGTGCCTGAGCATTGGCGTAACGACACTCTAGAGGCACATTGATTCCCCTCACGTACGAGGCGAATGACATTCGTTCCCAGGCCGCCAAACAGGCGAAAAGCTTGGCCTACCGTGCCGGCTTGGCGATCTCGCAGATAGTCTGGGCCTTCATTTCGGGGGGCGCGCGCCGTCAGCGTGGGTCGAGACACGGAGGTTCATGGGTGATGCTCCGAGGATTTCACGTCCCAATCTGGGATCGCGGGGGTTGCGGGGTGACAGCGGGGTAACGGTACGTGCATGGCACTCCTGGAGCATCGAGAAAAGAACCAAATGAAATGGCCGTGGCCTTAGCATGCTGCCAGGCAAGTTTGAATGTGCCTTGAGTTAAGGTGATGGTTGAGGAACAGTTGCGAAGGTGGGCAAGCTCAATCAGAGATGGCAGTCGTGAGTTGACGTGACGTTGAAGGAGGATGACTAAGAAATGTCCCCTGCAGGTTTGGACGTGTATCAATGGGCGAATAGGCACGTGCGCACGGGCCCAGTGCGCGCTGGATCGACGTCCACTTGCATCAATGTCGTAGGAGTAGTACAGCCACAGATGTATACAATGACAAGAATACTGTACATGATTCTCAAGAAGCGCTCATTGCTCGTCATTGCCATTCGCGGCAACCAAGGCAATGTTGGCCTCAACCACCACCTGACGCCGAGAGAGAAGCATCCCGGTATCACAATAACATAGCCCTACAGCCAACCGGCTTTCATACCCAGTAACGCCTGTCCAAGACTGGACTACCACTAGCCATCCCATCGTCACCAAAACCTCGAGCTCCAAGTCCCCTTTCCCCGCCAGCAGCCTGAGTCCGCCCAGTCTTATCCCATGCGCGCGTTGGCTGATGAGTGCAGATGCCTAGTCTGACGGGGAAGGACGCGGTCCCGTTCGTATAGAAGACCACAGTTGTGGCATAGAGACTGAATAATGTTAGCTTCGGCTCGCGCTTCTCGTCTAGCAAAGTGTGCAAGTGTGGGGAGGCTTACTCTTGGCGCCGTCGGGCCGTCTCGTACAGCCCAGACGCTGGTTCCTGGCATGTGGCAATGATAGCACTTCCACGCCAACCTCTCTTGATCCGTCAGCGTGCCGCCCCCGCCCCCGCCATAGCCTGCACCAGTGTCAGGCGTACCGCGGCCGCCTGGCGTGCCCGAACGACCGAGTGGGCTCAGACTGCGGAACCGCTTCTTCTTCTTGGACCGCTCGCCTCTGCCCATGCGCTCCTCTTCCACATCGACGATGCCGCCGAAGCCAGAGAAGGGAATACCGCCCACCAGACCTGTCGTGGAGCTGAAGCGGGCCGTCTCACGCCGCAGGCGACGGATTTGCCGCTCGCGGTCACCTTCCCTCTTCTCAATGTCCTCCTTGGTGAGAATCTCGATCTTGGGCTCCCACTCGTCGGCCAGGCTTTCAGGGTCGTATCGCCAGCCAGCCTCGGCCCCATGGGCGGCATCGTTGGCAATCTCGCTCTGCGCTCCCCAGCCGCCGACCAAACCGCCAGCCTCGCAAGCTTCCTTTTTGAGTCGCAGCACGGCCTCGTAGATGGCGTGCGTCATAGCAGCAACCCACTCGCCGGCCAGTCCCAGATCCGCGCAGGTCTGCTTGGCAAATGCCTCAGCGGTTCCGGGCGGATGGAGCAAGGACCACTCGAATTTATCTGTATAGAGGGTCGACGACAAGTTGATGTTGAGGTTGACGATGCATCGGTAGGTATCGTCTGGGTTGTAGTCTTCGGATTCTGCTGTGATGGGGGTCGCAGCGGCCGTCACGTCAGCAGGGCCTTGACATTCTTCAACAACGCAGGTGTTGCAAGCCCTCGTTCTGCAGAAGGCGTGTTGCACGCTCGTCGCGCGGGCGAAAAGGTGTGGCCGTCGCCGAGTCGTCTCGGTTCAGGAGAAGGGGTTTCGGGGTCCCGGCAGGCAGATTATTACTGGGCTGGGTGTGGAAAAGAGGGTGTAGCGCGACACCAGCATACTCCTCCAGCTGGGTGCGAATCTGTTTGCTGATTTCCGACACCACCTGTTGCCGGTTCGGAAGATCGAGGTCCTGAACCAGAATCTGCGCAAAGTAATCGGTCGTCATGACAGCCTCGTGAAGATTCCACATGAAAATGTCGCGCAGGCGGAAGGGAGGCGTCAGCTCCTGCGGTCGGAACTGTGGAAGCGTAGTGTCGACGCCCGGAATGGCCGCCCAGGGCGCCCCGGGGGACGTAGGCGGGGTATGTCGACGGTCAATGCGTATCGAAACCAGCCGTCAAGGGGAAGGAGAGCTTGTGCCGGAGTTTTGCTGGGTCACTTCGCGGGGAGGGGGCCCTTGGGGGAACCATTCCCGCGACACGGCCTTTGAACCTCGACGGGGTTCCAGCGGCCTCCTTGGCGAACTCGTTCTGGGGGCGTCTTGGCCCTGGTGGGCGAGGATCCTTCTCCCCCTCCTTCAAGCTTTCGCAGGCCCGGTAGGAGGGCGGCCTCCGAATCATCGGCCATCGCCATCAATCTTCATCATATCCATCTTTCGGCGAAATTTGATGGAGGGGGGGGCCGCGCTTTGGCCATTCCGCGAAAAAGGTCCCGGTGGGTGGCCGATTGCGCGGATTCCGGTGTTGAGGAGGGAATTATTGTAGATGCGGAGTCGCGGCGCGTACGACGATTGGAACGCCTGGGGTTTTCGTCTCGTGTGGTCATCTTGGGCGATCAATTGGTAGCTTCGCGGTTATCGCATGTCAGTCGCGCTGTGGACTGGTTGGATGGATCGACGGATCGAGGCGCGTCACTCTGTTTGTGATCGCGTCCTGTCTTGGCAGGGCAGGGTGGTGGTATCGGTCTCCGGGTCGGTAAGCAGCTGGGGAGTTGAAAAATCTTTGAGGGACTCGGGGCGTGTGTTGTTTGCTTTCGCCTTCGGTGATGGGTGGATTCTCGTGGCCACGGTCCTGTGATGTCCGCTGTTGGTGGAGGGAGGCGCGTCAGAAAATCTGGCGGGAGGAGCTTAGCGGGTGAGGTGGGACCCGACATTCACCGAAAACATACCGAAGCACGGGCCTTTTCACCCAGCCGATGTCGAACACAATTCAACACACTTCGCACGCAAAACAGGCATTTCCTTCTCAGATCCGTCCCTCATTTCATTTTTCATCACAAATCATGATATGGTGACAAGGAGGTCAATTCAGCTCAAATCACCATGTTGCATTGACTACAGCTCATCTCCTGAGAAAGAAAAAAAAAACTCGAATTAAAAACATGCCCAACTCTCGGTGCTTGTCAATCACCACGGCAGGGGAGCGCCGTTGTACTGGAAGAACTTTCCACTGCTGTTCTCCCGGGTTGCCTCGTTGAGCAGCTTCTCGAGACCATTGATGCTTGTCTCGACGTCAATGGCACCAAAGGCCTTGGGGTCGACGCCGGGACCGAAGGCGCCGCTGCCCATATCGGTCAGGACGAGGCCGGGGTGGACGACGAAAGACGTGAGCCAGGGCTCCTCAAAGTGAACACGCTTGATGAGCCAGTTGAGAGTCGACTTGCTGGCGCCGTAGGGGCTCAGGGTCGGTGGCAGGCCGAAGCTCTCGAGGGCCTCCTGGCTGCCGAGGCTGCCGATGATGGTCGAGATGGGCAGGAAGACTGGGTTGCCGGTCTTGCTGGCCTGAAGGAGCGGCCGCGTGGCCTGGAAGAGGGTGAGGGGTCCGACGGCGTTGACGTTGATGTGCTCCCGCAGGAGCTCGGGCGTCGTGTTCGCGACCGAGGTGCCCGACTTGGCGATGCCGGCGTTGGCGATCACGACGTCCAGCGAGGTGATGCCGTGCTTGCTCTGGAGCTGCTCGACAGCGGCCGCAGCATCCGTGTCGGAGGACGAGTCGATCTTGACGATGATGAGGCGCGAACCCTCGCCCTTGGGGAGCTGCTCGAGGGACGACGCGCTGGCGGGGTCCCTTGCCGCTGCAATGACGGTGACGCCAGACCTCTCGAGAAGCTTGGCAGTGAAACCCTTGCCAAGGCCGCGGTTCGCGCCAGTGACGAGGAAGGTGGTGGGAGCAGACATGATTAATTGCAGCGTTCGGGATATTGATACGAAGCGTTGAGATGTAGACGATGGAGAACAGAGAGACTCAGACAGCGTGCGCAGCTCCGGCGTCGTAATATACACAGACTGTCATCGTCTCAAAATCCACGCATCTTGCATCATGTGGAGGCTCATCCCACATTTCTCATCAGACTACTCGAGTGTCGGGGATAAGAAGCATCCGGAGAATCAATGGGATGGGTCGAGAAGACATGCGCGATCACCAATCAATGGCAGCCAACCTCGGATGCCACGATGCACTCGAGGGGAAAGGCTGGTGTCACCGCAGAAACTGGGATCGTCTTTGTCATACCGCAATCGCAACAGGCGGTTGTTTGAGTCAACGCGGCGGAAACCCCGTCAGTAGCGCAATGCAGGTAGGTCAACGTAGCCGGGTTTGACGCCCATGCATCTGTCAGTCGCGTGCTATTCCCGATCGTGTAGGCACTCAATGCATTACCCTGGAGGGAGAGCCATCAGTAACGCCGATTCCAGGAATTCCTCCGGCGCGCACTCGTTGACCCGCACTCAGCGCCGCGCCCGGGGATGGTGGGCAGCGAGTCATGTATTCTCGCTTTGTTTCGGCGTGCATTACGATGGTTCTCACCGGGGGCTTTACATAAGCGGCCATGAGGGGAGCTCCATGGACAAGTCCTGCCTGACTGACGCCAGAGTATCAGTAATATTCTCCGATCTGTAACCTACAACCTGCCTTCGGGATGCCCCACCGCACGCCATCGTCCAGTCTACAGTCTACCATACCCAACAGGCAACAGACGTGACGCCAGACCATGGTGTGATTGCGAGGGTCACGACAATCTCCAAAGCCCTCTTCCGTGCGCAAAACGGGGGGAGGGGGCTCACCTTGTCGTCGACAATTAGACACGTCTTATGAGGCACACCTTTCGTCACGTCCTTGATCTACGACGAAGGCGCGATCTCTTGGGTCTTCTCTCAAGTATTCGATAGAGAGCCTGGAGGAGACCGATCCGCGTGAAGTATGCTCACGACAGGAAATAATTGTCAGCTCGGATGAGAGTATGAGATCAGTGATGGGAGACCATCGAGAGGAAGCAAGTGTGCCATGGTACGTGAAAGAATGCCCGAGGATAACCAAAATGTTCTTAGCCTGCATTGAAAGGCTGTTGTTCTCGAACATCAAGATTTTGCTGAAGAATATGAGAGTCGCTGGGAGACTGCAAAACCTGCATATCAGCCTCTGTGGCTGTTGACTTTTCAAGTTCGAGGAAGAAAGCCAACCATCTGGAGGCCTTGTACGAATTTGCCAGACTTGAATCGAAACAACGGAGGCAAATTAGGCAACGAAAACTCTCCAGCATCCCTTCCTCGAGCGCATTGGGGAGTGTCTCAAATCGAGGCCAAGCTTTGTTCGTGTCACACATGTACACCTTCCCCGAAAGACCACTCTAAGTGATAGAGAGACGTTGAAGACGGCGCCCACTTTGGTCAGTACCCAAACTTTGACTGATGACCATGTGTGTTGGCCTTATACTAGCAATGCTGTGAACCATGGTGGGCCTCAAGTGCCGGGAGCAGACAGCGGGCACTCGCCCCGGGATCCACTCCTTCGGCTCAACTCGAGGTCCGGCGACTAAAGTTTAAAAGAGTCTCAGCGGCCGCATCGAACGGTGACAGCAGACCTGTACCAGATTGTGTTTACATCGTTACTTGCGAACCAAGTACTATCAAGTCATCTACGTTGACAGATATCCAGCATGAAGGCACTCGTCTCCAATCGCTTCATCGCGACCCGCCTGTTCAACTTTGCTTTCAACAAATCGATCTTCGCACCCGGCGGCAGCGTCACTGAGGTTCCAAAACCCACCATCGGCGCGAATGAGATCCTCGTCAGAGTCAAGGCCGTGGCGTTGAATCCAACAGACTTCAAGCACCTCGATGTTATATCACCCCCCGGCTCCGTCATTGGTTGCGACTACGCCGGCGAGGTTGCAGAGGTTGGCAGCAACGCGACCGCACTATGGGAAGTCGGCGACCGTGTGGCTGGTGCCGTGCACGGCGGTCTGTTCCCTGATCGTGGCGCGTTTGCTGAGTATCTCAAGATCGACGCCGACCTTGCCTGGCGCGTCCCATCGACAGTCAGCGACGCCGATGCCACTACCTACGGCGTCTCGGCCATCACTGCAATGCTGAGCCTCAACCTCCGACATGGGTTCCCCTGGGCCGACGAGGGCCAGCAGGCGCCGAACGGCAAGGAGATCTTTATCTACGGTGGCTCCACGAGTGCTGGCCTCTTCCACATCCAGCTCGCCAAAATCGCAGGCTACAAAGTCATCACGACAGCGTCATCCCGATCAGCCGACCTTGTCAAAGGGTACGGTGCCGACGCAGTCTTCGACTACAACAAGCCCAACGTGGCAAAAGAAATCATCAAAGCCCATCCCGCCGTCGAGAAAGCCGTCGACTGCTACGGTGAGGGCCCTTCCACCGAGATCTGCACCGAGGTCTTGAGGAACGCCGGCGGCAAGGTGGTGATACTCCTCCCGAATGGAAAGTCCAAGGTGCCTGGCGTCACGCTCGAGTTGGTCATGGCCTACACGCTCATGGGCAGGCCCTTTCAGTGGTTGCCGCCGGTGGGCCCCAAGTTCGAGGGCAACCCCGACGACCGAGCAGGGTTGGCGCGCTTCTACAAGGCCCTGCCGGAGCTCACGACCACGCTGAAACCCGTGCCCGTATCGGTCAGCGAAGGGGGCTTTACTGACATCCTGGCCGGACTGGACAAGCTCCGACAGAAGAAGGTTTCTGGTTCCAAGTTAGTGGTCAAGTTCTAGGTGGCTGCGAGATGTGCCGTGATTTTCAGCCGAGTTTGAGATTTTCTTTGCAGACATGCCCTTAGCGCAAGTCACTAAATACATCTAGTCGAGACCTTTACATGCGCAACACGATGATGAGGGCCTGGGGCCGGTGATGTGTGTCTCGCTACAGCGATTACCTCTCAGCTTCATCACATTTAAAGGGAAGCTGCGACCACCATGCGGCCACCTAGCTCCTGTTTTGGGTTTCATGCCTCTGGTGAATCATCATCAAAGTACCTATTTAACCTGCCCACGCAAAGCAATTAGCGATGCAAACCAGAACCGCTGGGACTTAGTTTACAAGCATGCCGGATCTGATTGCGATAACTTCAATGCCATTACGTGTGCCTATCAAAGGTCGGCAAAGCCAGATATTGCCGAGACTTTCAGAACAATTCAAATAGACCAGCTTACGCGTACACATTGTAACTCTGCGCCAAGGGCTGCGTTCTGTGACATTGATCCTGTACTCGCCATCGCATCCTTGACCTGTCTCACTCATCTGTACCTGCAGAGAGCAGAGAGGAGTAGGCAGAGCGCTCAAACAAGAATCGACGCCGCATCGACCTATGCTCCTGCCGAACGAGGACACTTCCTCCCTCGCCAGGCTCTAATCAGGAAGGCGTTCGTCAGGTGTTCAACGTCATATCTGCTCCTTCTGCAAGTCATCGGTGTCAAGTGAAGAGAGCACGTATCACGATGAATGGAG
>NW_003315032.1:1594875-1598193 GCF_000150825.1 Verticillium alfalfae VaMs.102
CCCCTCGTCCACATCTTCAAATGCACACCTCGTGAAGGAGCAAATTCCTCCTTTCCTACTCTCCTGTCTTCATCAACCTATTCACCTCACTCTCTTTGTTTCTGATCCGCAAGCTGGAAGCCCTTCGATTTCGTCGTTATTTTCATTCAAACAAGCACGCAAGTTCACGATCTTGTCCTCTTCTTCATCCCCCCGTCCCTTTACATGATGTTCTTCCACACATCACTCGTCACTCTGGCTGCTGCCTTCGCTCTCGTTGTCTCTGCTTTCTCTGTTCCTCTGGACTCGGAGATGGCACTGTCAATCGCCAATACTGAGCGAGGTCTCAACGGCCTGGGTCCCCTTACCTGGGATGTCGAGCTTTCCAATGCCGCCACCAACTGGGCCAGCTACCTGGGTGAGGTTGGTGGCGTTGTCCATGCAACTGAAGCTGAGCGCCCAAACCAGGGCGAGGTCATTGCCCACTACACCTCGACTTCCCCTGACGACGCCTCAGCGCACCCCATGACCCACGCCATGGTGGACTGGCTTGCTGAGCGCGTCAACTATCCCCCCGGCGCGGTCATTGACCAGAACTCTGGTCCCTACATCCACTGGTGTAGGCACAGCGCTGATTCGCCGTTTAGTATAGCGTTTACTGATGAATCCATGTAGCGCAGCTCGTCTGGTCTACCGCAACCGCCATCGGATGTGGCTTCAACCAGTCCCATCCGTCATTTTTTGATACTTTTGTTGTCTGTCGTATTTCTCCCGAGGGTAACATGTGAGTGCACTGGTTATTCGCCTGTTTTTCTCTTCTGCTTCCGACGTTGGGTTCCCTCCTTGTTCTCATGGTGCGCGCGAAACAAAAATGGGCAACATGCCATTGCATCACAGAATCCCACCAATCGTACCCAATTCATCTCCTTCCATCGACATGGAGCAAAAGTCCGTCTGTGGAGGGGCCACGGAAACCGCATTCATCACCTTGCATTTGAGCTGACTCTTCGCCCACGCAGCATTGGACAGCCTCCCTTTCCGTCGACCACAACCAAAATCACACGCCGTCAGGACACCTCCTCCGGCCCATTTGAGGGTGAAATCACCCACTATACTACTGGACTTGGTGCCTGTGGCTATGACGATACAGGTGCTTCTGGTATCGTCGCCCTATCGCACGAAAAGATGGGTGCTCCGTCCAACGGCAACCCGCTTTGTGACCGGCGAGTGCTACTTTCCGCCAACGGCAGAACTGTGGAGGGCAAGGTTCGCGACAAATGCATGGGATGTGCCATCAAGAATGTCGATGTCAGCGAGGACATATTTATCGCTCTCTACGACGACCTTGGTATTGGGCGTGGCTCCGTTACCTGGGAGTTGATTTGAAGCACTTTCTAGCCGGCATATCTGGCTTACATGACACTACGCGATGCCCGCGAGGAGCTCGGAAGAGGCGCATCTCAAAGCATAACCTCAAAATATGGGACGAATAGTGAAGAGGTACACAAAGCGGGAAATAGCTGAAGGATCTCACTGTTGTCGTTGATGTAGCCGCAAAGTCGACTATTGACAAGAACTGATACTTGAACTCATGGTCCCGCAAACTTGTGCCGTTGACAGTGCTTTTTCCTTGAGATTTCATGATGTGTCTTTCGTCAGATTAGATAATTGCTGTGTGTGATCATGGTGCATGAGCAGTCTTGGTTTGGGTCAGGTGGTCCAGCCGTCGGCAAAGTGCAGGGGATCCCGTCAGACGAGATCGGGAACCTAACATGGATGCCGCCCAACTAAACTTTGGCCTGTGCTTCGAACCTTCGTCCACCAATGTAATGACATAGAACACGTCGTCTCCCACACTTGGATACAAGTCGGCCTTGATGTCACGGCCTCCAGCCTCCCTTTCTTCAAAAGTCTGTTACCCCGCCTGGTCGGGACGATGGCAACATACTCACTACAGTAGTAAAAGGGCTGAAGACTCCCTAAAAAGTGGCCCCGATTAACATCCTCTGTTCCAATCGTCGTGGACAGTGGGTAGCACGCATTAGCTTGTGGCTGCCGAAGAGACCTTGACCTCACGGGTCTTCGTACCGGCAAGAAGCCCGGTCGCACCACGTCTCATGTCACCCCAATAGCACACGTCAGGTCCTAAAGCGGGACTCGGTCAGGGCATGACAGAACAGCTTAGCCCCTTGAGCAACATCTTGCGCAAGGCCACCATTCAGAAGCAGGACACTTCAGCAAATCGGATGACGTGGATCAATCCACGCTAGTCTTTGAGCCTCTGAACTTGAAAGTACGATAAAAACTAGTTGTCCTGGTGAGGTAGGAAACGCTTCCCGCAGGATCTTTGACGAAGCACAGCAGCTGACGGTATTGCAGTGTCATCTCTGCAGTGCCACGTCCGTCCAGGATCCTTGTGTGGACATGCCTCGACATTGAGGAGTCCAACAAAAAGGTCTGATCCGGGGAATCCACTTTCAGTGATGAAGGTCAGGCAACGTGAAACTCGTTGACGGGCATTGGTCGTCACACAGTTCACGAAGGCGGCCCACAGGTCGTTCTAGGCCAAAGGGGAAGCGGTCAAGCGAACAAAATTGGAGCCTTGTTGGAGAGACAAAAAGATGTACCACCAGGGCCTTTCGAACGACAGTAAAACCCAGTGCTACAGAATTAACAGAATCGCGCCGACTATAAAAGGACCATCTTCAACCCAGGAGCAAGTTGTGAACTATCAAACCCTGGACTCATCAATCATCTTGAGAATATCAAGTCTAAATATTGAGATAAGATTAGTTCTTGTCTTTCGGCAATTATGCACTTCTCTACCATTCTCGCCGGCTGCGGCACCCTGTTTAGCTTCACTCTCGCGTCTCCAACTTCTCCGCTGCTCGCCGCTCGTGATGACACTGTCAGCTTCGCTGTCTTCACCGATAGTAATGGCGAAATCGAGTCCTTCAAAAACGCTGAAGCTCTGGGCGTCGATGTTTACGGCCCCATCCCCGACGACGGCGTCGTTCATGCCGATCATGTCACGGCCGAGCCTGGCACCAAGGCCTGGGCCTGGATCCGCGCCCAAGCCGATATTGACTGGACCAAGGTATCCAAAGACAAGCGAGACGCGGTGTTGAAGAGGCAGGGATGGGCGAACATTGGGATCGGCATGTATGCCCAGGACAACTGTGAGTGACAACCTCGTCTCATCCAGGCGCTAGACCCGCTCCGCGAAACGAATAGATGATTGACAGCCCCGGGACAGGCGGGGGCCAGGCGTCGTACTTTGACAATGTCGAATATGGCACTCATCACTTTGATGTCGTCAACTACTACAGCATCGGCATC
>NW_003315032.1:1598711-1600853 GCF_000150825.1 Verticillium alfalfae VaMs.102
GCCTGCACATGCTCATTCGAGGGATTCAGATTGATCACTGAGATCTTTCAACCCTGCTCTGCCAAAACTCAAGGTCCCTGCTTAATCCCAGGCTCTCGAGGATGTATGTCAGTTTGACTAGGGGGTGTTCAACCTTCTCGACAAGACGAGAAACCCAGTCGTATATGTCTTCTGGTTGACCGTGTTGACCCTTTCGGACGAGCGCCACACATAGGCGCACCCAGTGGATGATGTAAACCTGGTCCATGCAGCCCTGCGCAGCGCGGAACTCAATAGTCCCTTCGAATACTGACTCACCTTTATTGGTCAAAGTGTCAGTTTCCCGTAGGTGTGACAGGGTGACCGCACCGCGAGTAGCTCCGTTGCAGGTAAGCATTGTCAGATCGCTTAGGCTTATCGTGCTCCAGATGAGCCCCATGGATTTCTGTACCAACGATGACGAAATACACCCAAGTGGCACGTGCTTCCTCAAGTCTTCCTCAAGGCGACCCTGTTCCTCGGGATTTTCTGTGAGCTCTAGAAGATGGCAAGATTCATTGCCAGTAGCTGCGTCAGAGCTGGTCGAAATCGGAAGGCAGTATCTGCAATGAGGCCCGCGGCGATGTGATGCAATGAACAATTGCGTAATGGGCTCGGCGAACCAGATGACGGTCACGATCCGTTTCAATTGAAGCAGATCAAATTGCTTATTGTGCGGTGAGACGTGAACATGCAAACCCGCCTGTTCAGGAATGATTGTGCGGAAACTGTTGCGCATGAGTGTTAGACCTTCGGCAAACTTCCCGAACCCATCAGAATTGGCGCGGCCTATGGGTGAAGCAACCTCCATAGCGGCAAAACCCTTGCTGTAGCCATCAACCGGGTCTGCCGTTTCGTCGAGGCTTAAATCGTGTTGTACTTGCCAAGATTGGAAGATAATGTTGAAGTGAGGATGGATGATGAAACCCGCGCCGAGTGCGAGTTTATGCAGGTGCACTTTATCTTGATTGTCGGAGATTGAGGCGAAGAAACCGTTGTCTGCAAGGAGCGTCGCAATTTTGATACGGAGAAATTGACTGCAGTCTTCTTGCGCGGTGATGTCCACGAACGAGGCCTGTGATCCGTCAGTTGTCAATTCATCGCCATCCCCAAGACGGTCAAAATTCCAATCCTTGGCATCAATGAACCAGCGCGGGTCCTGGGGGTGCGGGTCTAGGGCCTTCTCGCCGGCAGGGACCATGAATTCCATTTCCACGCCGAATGTATACTGCGGGCTTGTTTCTGCATCCTTTTCTACACCCTCAAGATCCACAGCGAATCGCGAAGCAAGTTCAGCCAACTCTGGGACTTGGGGGTTTCGACCGAGACCCTCAAAGTACCTGGCTGTCTCTTCAAGCTTCAGTTGGCGCAAGAGCTCTTCAACGGTGAGGCCGCTGCTGTCTTCGCTTCGACCGCTGGTCGCGGACCGGATGATTGGATCCCCCAGCTTCTGGAGTAGATCATTCATACGCATAGGGCTTGACGTCAGGCATGCGTCCACAATTCCAAGGCAGGTCGAAACCCAATGGTAGATGCGCGTCATGTTCAGTGTTCCACTGTGCTGTGTGAATCCAAGTGTTCGTTCATCTGGCTCGTTAGCTTGAAGAGTAGAGAATATGAACGCACCTATCAACTCCGTGGCGCCATCTCTGGCCGGCAAAATGCGCATCTTCTGGATCAAATCGTTCTTTGTAATGGTGTTGAGTAAATCCAACATTCTATACGCGTAAAATGGAGATTGCCAATCGTCTCGCGACATAGCAAGCTCGAACATGGGCGACCTCGTAGCTATGGCTTTTCCCTTGTTGAATAGGTAAGGGGCGGATGCCTTACTCAAAAGCAACTCGTCAGTACTGATTTGCTTGAAGGGGCTAAAGGCTACCGTAAAGGGGAGACCTAGCGCGTTGGGACTGTTGGATGCACAATGAGGCGGGTGTAACTGGTCGATCAGGGAGGTTGCTGACCATAAAAAACGGATGATGTTTTTAAGACCGTCGAGGTCAAACTCACCATTCTCAACCTTTCATCTCCACCTTCAGCGTCGTGTTCGCGTTGATGCCCACAGTGCGTTCATCGGCAATTGTTTCACAGACTTCAAAGACGGCCTCAGCCCAGCTACTCCTA
>NW_003315032.1:1601506-1615724 GCF_000150825.1 Verticillium alfalfae VaMs.102
TTCATGGGATCGATCCATGAGTCTTGCGGGGCGGTCTCAGCTTTCGTCGCTCGAAATACCTGCCATAAGCCTTGATGTGAAGCGTAGTGGTCCTGAGTCGTCTCGGGAGCGATGGCAGGGAGGCCTAAACTGTCCAGCAGCCTAATAACGTCTTCGAGCACGTGCTGTGGATCCTCGAAACTCTTATTAGCCCTCCGTCCTGTGACCTTCTTCTCGACAAGGAACTCGAGGGTGAGGCGAAATACAAACCGTACGCCGAAGTCTGGCATGGGCGGGAGGTCGATGGGCGCCATGTTGGTTGTCGATGTGTTTTTGTGAATCACGCGCAATCTTCAAAACCGCGTTGAATGATATAGTTTGCTTACTTACTGATTTCCACGACATGTACTGTAAGTCTCTGTGGCTGAAGGGTTAAGAGAAGGAGTTGAAGTAGAGTCTCTATATAGTATCGACTATCGCGACGTTGGCTGTAAAACAATAGAGGCACAGAGACTATGTCGGTTTCGCATAATAATCAAGTAATTGGTCGTAAAACCTTGATCAGAAGCAGTCGCGCTACGTCAAATTCCTCACAGGAACAACGTTGTGTCCGAAGCAGGACACCGTCATCTGATCAATAAACTTACTTAGCTTAGCCGGACCATCACATTTTTTTTTCCATTTGACGATGCCGGGCTTTGGTACCTGGCAACCCGTCTCACCTCATCGCGTTATTGCACACTTTTCTATGTAGACTTATACAATGTGATGCTCATGAAGTGCATGGATGTTGTTTTGGTAGTGGACTTTGGAGAGATCCGATGGCTCTAGCCAGGCCCTCTTTCATCAAAGTTGCGCAAAAGAACATGCAATTCGGAACCAACAAGGGCCCTCATATACCAAGCTTAATCATTTGGCAACAAAGACTAGACTCAAAGAAGCCGAATTGAACTTTTGCGCCCAATCAAGCAAGTCCATGTCAAACCCAATTCAACCCGCGGTAGGTTCGCCCAAGATGAAACCAGGAAAACAAGACTTTGTTCCGCCTTGGTGCATGCGTAACATCGAACTCATTTGCCACGATGCCGGGAGTGTACAGTTTAGCTCCCCGCAACCAAATTCTTGTTCACTCGTATGCAGCTGCCTGTCCACCTTGAGTTTTCAAGAACAACCCGCAATAACATGATCAGCTGCGGATGAAATTGAGATGAAAGGCCCCAATTGCGCCAGCGCAGCATGTAATAAGACGTTGCTTTTTGAGATAGAATAGATCTAACCTGCAGCCTGCTCTTCCAAAGTCCCGCGACACGCCTCGAATGACGCGAAGTCGAGAAGGATCGTACCCTGGTAATCACTGGTCTTTACGTAGTCTCCAGCCCCCATGCCAGCCAACCCACCCCTTCGCTCTAGGTCCTCTTGCAAACCCGGCAAGCAGAGCCAGGCCGACAAATGCCACTGCGCACACACAAGATCAGTATCACGAACTTCGAACAGGGAGACGTCAAGACAAAAAGCCTTACCGCTCGCACCACCACTCAGGAGCCACCCGCCATGGGGCATACAGCCTGTTTCCCAACAGTTGTGCCTGTCAATTTGACCCACAGAAGGCACAATCATGTACGCCGTGTTGGATCCCTGTTTCTGGCTTTTGGATCGAGTGTGTAAATTGACGGCTCGATTGCTAATGTGCGCCACCTGTGTTTCCCACGTCGGCAAGGGCTGCCTGGATGATAGGTCCGGCCACGGTAGCCTTGCCGGTGAAAGTACCGACGATGACTCCAGCCATGACGGCGAACAAGCCCAGGATGGTCGAGAACAAGGGAACAAACCGGTCAAAGACCAGACGGGTGTAGAGTGGTGTGCCGACGATGCCTGTCAGGCCGATGAGGGAGAAAAGACCGATGATGAGGGAACTGAATTCGTAAGGCGGCGATGCGAGCAGGAAAGTGAGGGTCGTCCAGAAGTTGGTGAAGATGGCGTTGCACAGAAACGCAATGAGGCAGGCCTGCACTAGGATGGGCTCGGTGAAGATCATGGCGACGATGCTCCACAGTACGCGAAAGTAATTGATGCCCTCGGGGTTGGTGGGTGGGTAATCAGGCATGAAGCAGAAGAGCAGGACAACGAGGATGTACTGGGCGCCGAAGGACAGCCAGTAAATATTGATCCAGTCGGTATAGTTGGCAACGATACCTGAGAGCAACCGTGCGACGAGCATGCCGAACATGAGGCCTGATGCGACAATCGCCATGGCTGTCGTCTTGCGCTGGGGTGGAGCGATATCCCCAACGAGAGGGATCATCAATTGCGGAGTGACGGTCGTGGCACCGCAGATGAAGGATAGCGTACAAAAGACATCGAAAGACTTGGTGACACAAAGGCCGAGCCACTATTCTAGAGTCAGCCTATGGCGCAAGGCACAAGCTCGATTGTTCTTACAAGCATCGCAGTCGCCCATACCAGCCCAATGATGAACGGCCGCCGTCGCAAAGTGTCACCTAGCGGGCATAGGAAGAGCAGGCCTGCAGCATAGCCGGATTGCATGAGTGTGGCGACGGAAGAGGCACGCTCGAAGCTGACATTGAATGTTTCTGCGATTCTGTTCAGCACGGGCTGATTGTAGTACAGATTGGCTACAGTGATGGTGGCAGACTGTGTTCGTGGTCAGCCGAACGTTAAGACATCAAAAACACAAAGAAGGCCGGCAAAGCATTTACCAGAGCGTAGAGAAAATTGAGGAAGTACCCGAATTCGGGAGGATTCGCTGGATCATAACGCAGCCTCGTAGGCGTCCATGTCAGGATGTGAATTACAAGTCCTCGAGCAGAGCGGTCATCGGGCTTATCGCTCTCGGCTACACGAGCTTCGAAAACGGCGTCGGCATCTGGTGCCTTTGATGGTTGAGTGAGCCGCGTGGCGTCAGCTCGAGGCTCTGTAGCCAGTTCCATTCAAATCGATGAAGCTCAGTTCCGTTCCTCGATTGAACCCAACCTGCAGGTGGTCGTGAGGAGCGGAACGTGTTGTGGGGGGATGACAAGTTGCCCTCGTCGCTCCTATGGCATACTAGGTAGGTCCTTGGACGATGGAGGGAAGATGGCCATCGAGATAACGAGTCTGTCGCGACTCGGAATCTGGCCGGAGGTCCCCATAGTCCCGACAGGCGACATCGCTCGGCAAATGGTTATGGGGCCCGAGGAGTCAACTAAGGCGTGATGATCTGCGAGATGAAGAGTGCAAGCGCTAAAGATGGTCCGGACTTGATTCCGAGGTCAAAGCTGCCCTTACCTTACTAAGCAGCTTATTCTGTCTCATCGTCCATCTGCCTCGTCCCCTTACCTGCAGGTGGGCAGGCAAGGCAGGCAAGGCAGGTTGGATGATGAAGTCCCCACTCAGCGAATCAGTCCTCCTTCACAAAATGCGAACCCAGACCAACCAAGCATCCATCGACAAGCTGCGGGCTCAGCACAAGCCAAACTCTCGGATTCTCTTTCAAACAGGAACTCTTAGCAATGACAAGACCTGTGTCTCCGCTATTGTTCTCCGCCGCGGGGATGTCCTTGTATAGACGTCTTGCTGGCAGCTCCTGAGCGGGGGGCATTTAGCATGGATGCCCTTGTCCTTGATCGAGCATACGTCGTCAATGAGGCCTGCTGGACTAGCTGTTCGAGCGATCCTACTGTCAGTGTTCTTTTGTTCCAGCATTGGATCTGGCAGACGTCATGTGCGACTTCTCGGATTTAAGCGAAGCCAGCATCAGGCCTGTTCATCGACGACCTGAAGGTTGGCGACCATCGCGCTTTTTTTTGGTTCTAATTACTTGCCAGCCTTCTGCATTTGTTCGCCGCTCTTTCCAGAAGTTCAAGCTCCAGGAAGATCCGTGACTTAAAACTCTACGCCTGCCATGTCCACCCAACAATCCGGAGCGACGGACGTCGGGTCGATTCACAGATCAGAAAACGACTTGCTTAGCCAATATGCCCGAGTACGTCGGGCTCAACAGCTCGAATCTCTTTAACTTCGAAGAACGACTTCTACGCGACCACATTCTGGCGGACAACAGCTCCGGCTCCGGCATCGAATACGACGAATATGTGGTTTACAAAAGGAGCAGTGGCGCCACCACACCAAGCCATGGTGATTTGGCCGAGCATCGACCACAAAGTACCATCTCGCATCGATTTAACCAGGCGGATATTCCCGGCTTCGAGATGCTCAATCTTGCCTTTCGACAAGACTACCTATTGGATCAAGATGGTGCATTCGCTACCTCTGACCAGCTCGATCCAAGCATGACAGTCTACGGCCGTGTGAGACGGGTCGTGTGCTTTCGCCGAGGCCATTCTTTCGACCGTGTAGATGGCCTCAGCATCACACCAGACGACCTAACTGCTATGAATTTGCATCCTGCGACACTTCAGTATTCGCGACGAACGACGACTGAGGGTCGCTTCTGGTCCGTCGACAAGTCAAGATTGAGCCTATTATTGGCCTTCTCGTCGCATCCTCGAACTCCTTATGACTTTCTTTCGATGACATACGATCTCAAGTCACGAACATCGACTGTTCTCATACGTCAGTCGCACAATCCTCGGAGGGATGACTTTCAAGAGCTCGATGAATACGACAATCGCCTGGAGGCATGTAGGGCGCAATGGGCGCATCCCTTTGTCACGCCTGTTGTGCTCCTCCAAGTGCAGTTCGGGCGCACGGAGGAGGCCATCATGGAGAACTTGCTTCATGTCGAAATCCTCGAGCAGGATGTTCACAACATATCTGGGTTCGAAGACCCAGGCCTAGATGACGAGAAGAGGCTGCGCTGGGCTCGATACTCGAGTCGAGGGGGCTCAGAAGATTTCATGCCAGGACCGATGCACATGGCCGATCTCATGGAGCGGGCGCATGACGTGCAGAAAGAGTCAATGAAGCTGTTGGACACGGTCAAGTGGATGGAGCGAGCTGTCGAGCTTTTGCTTCAGACGGGCGACGAACTGGCAGAAGAGATGAATGTTGTGGAGGTCGAGACCCAAGTGTTAGATGAGTTCGGCGCTCCGACTCCGCTCGAGATAGGTGACCAAGCAGTGCTGCAAAAGCCGAGAGTGTCGAGAGAGTCTTTGCGAGATGACTGGCACGAAATTGAGCAGTACCTCGAGGGCCTATTGAGGATGTGCGTCGCGCTCGAGACCGATCGTGGCATGGCCGAGGCTGGATGCCGTGCTCAGATTGACATAGTAAGCCCCCTTTCAGGAGCAAACTGACGCGTGGGCAAACGCTGATCGTGAGCAGATTTACAGCAAAATGGCCCAAGAGGACAACATGCTCAACGCCCGCATGGCCGTGTCAGCGACGCGCGATAGTTCTTCCATGACGGCGCTAGCTGTCATCACTGCCATTTTCCTCCCAGGCGAGTATGTCAGCGGTCTTTTCGGCATGTCCATGTTTGACTGGCAGGCTTCAGGTGAAGATGTCTCAGGTCGGACCGATGAAAGCGGAGGCGCTCCTGCGGCAGCTCGAGATCCTGTTCCCGTCCTAAGCCGCCTATTCTGGGTCTACTGGGTGACGGCGGTACCCTTGACGCTCTGTGTCCTCACCATGTGGCGTATATGGTGGGTGAGAGCAGACCGCTCTTTCCGCAGGCGTCTCTCGCGCGAGCTGAGCGAGAGGCGAATTTGGACCAAGGACGGCAGGCCGCGTGACCTGGAGCACTCCTTCTGGTACGACTTCTTCTTCCTGACGGCGATGGGGCACGCGAGCGCTGAACCTCTGCCACTGGCACCAACACCACCCCTTTCGTCGCCGGCGGAGAATACAAAGGTGCCTTTGGTACGGAAAAGGCATTTATTCTGGAAGACGGGAGGGAAGGGTTTGCACACGAATACTGTGTAGGGCGACTGTGCCTTTCTTTTCTGAAATGAAGGTATCCTGAATAGCCGCATCAAATCTATCGAAACGTAATGAAGTCGCAAGATGTCGTCTCTTCTAAGGCAGTGCATCATAACAACGAGCAACTCGTCCAGAAGAGTCATCAACGGGCTTGTAGTATGAATATGATACGCCGCGGGGTGATGGAATACATCAGGATGACTCCTGTATTGGATCTGATTCTTGTTGCTGACATTTTACTGCCTTCTCGCACAGAGGAGTCATCGGTTTCATTTGTCGTGAAGGTCTCCGTCGGCTGGCAAGCTCTCTTCAGGTGGGATCGCAGTGCTTCAAGGAGCCTCTCGAGCATTTGATTTGTGGAAAGTGGGCTTCTTGGGCGTTGATGAGGGAGCACGCCAAGGGTGGCTTAAGATCGAGATATCACTTAATATAAGCCCCGCCCTGAAGGATTTTCTCCTCCAATTTCGACGGCTTCAAACTTTGGGTCTGTTCTCATCTATACTTTGATGCAACTGCGACAGCGTCGCTGCGCTTGGAAGCACCCTAGTGGAATTCCATCTCTTCATCAAACGAGGAGCGTATTGGCGTCGCATTTACGATTGGCACATAATCGAACGATCGCAAAAGCACTGAACATATGCGAACCCAAATGTGCAACAGCCAGAAATCACTTGGCCGGCATTCTTCGCAGACAATATGCCCTGGCCAGGTACTCTTGCGCGGCCAACACGGCCTAATGTACAGGGGATTGAGCATGAGACGCCCGGCCTTGCGGACCGCCTCGGGATATATGGCAAATGACACCCTCATCAACCACTTTCTGAAGATCAGTATGACCGCGTGTTGCGGATGTCCCCGAGCCTGGTAGGACATGACTGGCATTACTAATTCACACGGGAACTCAGGCTATAAGCGCAACAGCTACCTTCAACATGCAGCTCTTTCAGTTGTCGTTCGTTTCTGGACAGTGGCAGCTACATCAATGACGTTTACCGGAACGGACAGTCTTTTCCATGCTAAAAAGTATGAATTTCAACTACCTTGATGGGTGCGAATCATAAATATCTGACGTGGAGAAGGCAATCAGGGTCATGCCAACTTTGATCAAACGAGGAGAATACGCTACATTGCGTACTTCGTGCTGGGCAAAACAGAATACAATAGGTAAGGAAACGAACAGAAGCGACATATATGATTAGAGGGAAGAGTCACATGAAGATGGCCAATGTGAGCAACCCCGCACAAGACCATATCTCTTGGTTCTGCGTTCTCTCCCCGGCAAACCCAGCAAGTGAATGGGCCAAAATGGCAATAGCCGGCTTTTTCGGAGTCATCATATCGCTGCTCGTAGTCCTAGTACTAGCCGAGAAGGGGCGAAAGAAGCTGGAATTCTTATGGGCCGCCCTCTGCTGGTGGGCAGCTTCGGGCCACTTCCTGCCCGTCTTGCGCCAGTATCGACAAGAGTTGAGCCACGTGGCCCCCTTGGCCGGCGGCTCTCTGATGCCCACCAGCTCAGCGGAGGCCGGGACTTTGGTCACTGCCTGCCCGGCCCCAATACCCAGCTATCAAAGGGAAACAATTGCCAGCAAGGCTCGAATAAATTCTTTGAAAAGTCACTCTGGCAAGGAAAGAGGTCGGTGGAGCGTTTCACACGCTCCTTTGAGGAAGGTGCGTGGGGCCAGAAGGCTCCGTCTTCTTCATCCTTCTTTAATCCTCTCCTTCCAGCTCTCTCACCAACTTGACGGCGCTGCAGGGGACCAGACAGCCATATATTCCGAAATTCTTCATCATCCGGGCAAATATGAACGACGTTGACATGGAAGTGAGTCAGGCTGATCTTGTTGTCACCTACGACGACATGGTACAGAGGTTGGAGAGAGCAGAGAAACAAATCGATCTCCAGCGCTTGCAGATTGCCGTCTTGGAGGCACAGCAGGCCCCCATCGCCCCCGAGGTTCCTGCCACGGTCCTTCACGAACTCTTCAGCAAGCTCACGTACGAAATTAATATCCTGGCTCTTCTCTTCACTGGTCCTGTCGCCGTCGATACGACCCATCCACGCATGGCGAATGGACTTAGAATGCTCGGTGAGCAATGGAAGGAGTGGATCATCGACGAGGCCACTCGCTGCTCCGTATTCGAGGCCTATGTTTGGTACGAGGTTGCTCAGTACTTTGGCAGCCAGCATCGCGATATCTGGGCTGGCAAGGTGGGCGGTGCCTTCAAGGACGTTTGCAAGCAGCTCCGCACCAGTGAGTACTACAGCTGGCCATCGAACCTCCAAAAAGAATGGCCAGATCATCACTGACACTGGCCCATTCCGCAGCCTTTCTCAAAGACGCCGACATGCGAACCCTCCAACACTTTGCCCTCTGGCGCGCCCAGGGCGCTCACATGATCACCCAGGCCCTTGGCAACGACGCAGCCACCGCCACAACCAGCATCGACTGGGACAACCTGACTACCGTGGCAAGCGAGCTCTTCGCCGTGCTGAAGACGTACCTGCCCGCCCAAGACGCCGCCAACCCCGACGCCTCCGTCTGCCACGCCGCGACGCTGCACTACCGCCTCCTCAACGTCTTCACCCTGGCCGTGCGCATCGATGACGTCCTCCTCGGCAGCAAGAATCCCATGTTCCTCGTCTACAGCCGCCCCAAGCGCTTCGACGCCACCACCATGTGGCCGTCTGCCGAGAATGCCGAGGTCGCCGACGAGACGCCCGTCAAGTTCCAGATCAGCCCGAGCATCAAGATGAAGGTGCAGCCCGAGGGTGGCGGCGGGGCCGTTGCCAGCGTGTTCATCACCAAGGCCAAGGTCTGCATCTAGAGGTGCTGAGGGGGGGTTGTTTTTCTTCTGCGTTTGATTCTGGGTCTGGGATCGGTCGGACGTTTTCTGGGGAAGGGAAATGAGGTCTTTCGTATGCGACTGATCACATCGTTCTTTGAGTGTTCTTGGCATGAAAATATGGGGGAGGGGGAGAGGGAGGGAGAGAGAGAGAGCAGTTGAAGGTATGCTCATTTGGGTCGAAGGTCATACAATACTCCTGGGGAAATAGACGGCATGCGTGTGACGCTTTGCCGGCATGCTGGCAAGACTTGTGATGCTGTGGTGCTTGGCAAGTCTGGGAGATGATGAGCCAAGGGCGCGTGGAAGAACTTTATATAAAAGGATATTGCACGTAGATGCGCGAGTATGCATTCGCGGGACGCACAATACAGTCATTGGTTGATTGGTCATCGGTGGATATGCCATACCTGCAAAGCACTCTCCAAGGTTGGGATGCTTCCCTGCACTCGGCTTGATCAACGCCCTGTAGAAGTTGATTGTGTACCATAACGAATATCGCTATCAAGTTCGTTCCTCGACGATTAACAAATATGCACGCTGCAGTGCTTCAAAACAGATCTTATTCAACCACATTGCTAAACGCCATGGCATGCAAGTCCAATATCTATTACTGTACATTGTTGATCGTCCTCGTCATGCCTTCCTTCATCAGTCAGAGCATGCCTCGCTCTCCTTGCGATGAATTGCCGTCTATTTTTGTTGCCTCTCAAAGCTAAAATTCCACACCTCCTTCCTCTGCGTTCCGTCTGATGACTCCTTCAGCCCGACATGCTGGAAGACGCTCGGTTCGAGAGCCCACTTTGTCAACTGTTTGTCGCGCGCCAGATCCTCGAGCATCATGTCACCGGGAAAGTTAAAGGGCGGCGTGACGAGCATGTCGTGGATCATATCGAGATGTCGCTGCGGGAAGACAAGGCCCTGGGCGCAGCAGCCGTAATTGGGCATCTCCCGGACGCCGTCAGAGGACCAGGGGGTCATGCGGTGGGTCGAGACGCGTCCAGCGGCGAAGTACAGGACGATGAGGGCCGGCAGCCAGAGGCCGAAGACGAGGGCGGCCATCCAGGCCGACGTGTGGCGGTACGTGGTGACGGTGCGCTTGCCTTGGGCGCCAAGAGAGGCAGCGGGCCATGTGCGACGCAGGACGAGAAAGACGACAAGGGCCAGGACGTAGAGCTCAAAGATGACGCGCGAGTAGCCAAGCCACTCCTCGCTGTTCCAGCCCATGAAGATTTCTGAGTAGAAAAGACGGAAGTAGAGCCAGTCAGGGGCTTTCGGGTGGGAGGCTTTGCGCTGCTCAACGTCGGCAATGCCAGCCTTGAACCGGGTGAACCAATCGCGCGATGCGACAATATCATCTTCGACGAGGGCAAAGTACTGGGCGCCCGTGTTGCGGCAGGCGTCGAGAACAACGGAATGGTCGAGGCGCATGTTCTCAACGCGTTCGGTACCGCGGCCGGCTTGGCGGACGTCGTAGGGAGTGGCGCGCGTGACGGAACCTCTGGCTGAGGTGGCAGCGTCCAGTTGCCAGCGCTATAAACGATAGCCTCGTCGACAAGACGATCGAGCCAGGGCGCCTCGTAGGCGGGGTGGTCTTTGGGATCTTGGTCGGCAAGCAGCGTCACGAGATGAATGGTAGAGCGCTCCTCGTCGGTCAAGGTGTCGACGAGGGTAGCGAGAGTCTGCGGCAGAAACGAGACGGTGTTGCGGGCGACACTAGGAACGCCAATGCAGAGAAAGGGCTTGGTGCCGGGGAGCCGCTCGATCTTGGGCGTCGGAGGCCCGTAGGTCAGGACCTCGATCAGGTGTTCGGCGTTGGTGGTGCGAACGAGGGAAAAGCGTTCTCGGAAGGCGAGCTTCTCGTTGAAAAAGATAGACGAGGGGTCGTCGTAGGAATTGGAGTAGCAGTAGAGGGCCAGCATCAGCCAGACGGCGAGAAAAGCGGCATTGGCATGCTTCGGGCGTATTGTCGGGTACTTCACGTTGGCCGACATGATGGCAATCGTCTGCATTGTCGGTTGCATTTTGTTGGCCAACAAGTGGGCGCTCGTCTGTACCGTCGGGTACACTTTGTCGGTCAAGGTGCTGGCGATGATCTGCACTGTCGGGGACAATTTGTCGGTCAAAGTATTGGCGATGGTCTGCACCGTGGGAGACACATTGTCGACCAACATGATGGCGATGTTCTGCAGCTGCAGAGCCATGGTGTAGTGTAGCACGCGCAGATGGATAGCAAGTGGCAGACCAGCGCGAGATGGCAATGACGGCTTGGATGCCAAGGACAGCAGGGCTTCTCAAGGCATGGCGACGCCGGGGTGGGAGCTTGTTTGGTTTTGTTGCTGGCTCGGGTCGGGTCGCTGACAGCTTCTCTGGGCCACACGCTTCACTTCAGACACGGGCCAGTGGGCGTGAGAAACCAAAAGGGAAAAAAAAAGCACTGTTCGACGCTGAGTGAGAGAGAGGCACAGACAGATGGGGATGGGGATGGGGCGTGGCGGAGGGCGGGCCTCATTCATGGCTGCCATCTCGTGTCTGGATTGGACCAAATCACCATAGTCAGCCGTAGTGGCCGTCTTTTGGGGTCGTTGACGAGGGGCCCCCTGCCTTTTTGGGCTTGAGACGGTCGTGCCTGGTGTTGCTCCAATCTCGGCTGGGTACTGGCCAGGGTCCATGGGCCGTTCTCGCCCTCTCTGTCGATGGCTGCCTGGAGCGAGCGTTGGTGCCAGTGGTGCTTCATGTGCTGTCTCTTGCTGTCTCTGGGGGTGTTGTTAGCGTGTGGGTGCCCAGGAATGGCCTTTCCTAAACAATACGGGGCGTACGGGAAGGAGCAGGGAAAAGGGGCAGAAGTAGAAGGAGGGAAAAGGGGGAAAGTTCGTCCCAAGTGCCGACCAGCGAAATCTGCGTGTCCCTCCTGCTCATGCTCCTGCTCGTCCTCATGCTCGCCATGTCCTGTCGCGTCGTTGTCACCCCCACACAAACTAAAGCTGTCATCGTCGTCGTCGTCGTCGTCGTCTGCGGCAATCTGAGCTTGTTGTACCCTACGGTAGTAAAATGCTTGGCCCGGCCCGTCTTGGCATGCCTTCTGTTCAGAACTTTCTTTCGCCCTGATTGTGGATCCTATTCATCGCAAAATTCCTCGACCCAGATCGATTCGACTGGGCAGATACCACCAACCGTGTGTTGCCTGTCCCCAATGGCTTGCTTATCTCGCCTCGGCAAGATCCTCGCCGATCGCCGAGCGCCAGCGTCGCGCCATGACCAAGTATCGCCATCTTGGCGATCTTGCCACTCTTTCCAGCCATCGAGCATACGCCTTTGCAGGGACCATCAAGCTGTTCCAGGCCAAGCCTGTCTGCACATGCCCAGACTGCGTCGAGAAAGGCAGTGTCCTCTGCCCACCCATGATGACGAGTTGACCATCACCTGATCCGCGACGGATCTCTTGCCTTGGTCTAGATGCTACGACATTGCTATTGGCATCGGAGAGAGGAGAGAGAGAGAGAGAACGAATGGTCGTCATTCGGCGACGCCTTTAGTTGGTGCTGCAATAACTCTCCAAAGACCATGGCCCGATCTGAACATCTCGCGATCCGAATTATTTTCCCCAGGTGAAACATACCCCATGGGCCCGTTCGTCCTCTTTTATGATGCCCCCTCGCCTCTGGGTGGACAAGCCCCTATCGTGCTCGCGCCATTTTGACACTGAGCTGTCGCTTTGGGGACGTTTCGACCCAACCTGAAAAGGCGTCACGGTTGGCACAGACATATACAACCGTGGGCCGCCTACGATGCGGCTGTAGAGAAACACCATGCGGTAACAGTTGTATTCCCGCCGTGGACAAAAAGCGTACGGCGTATAAAGGCTACCCTAGTAGTGGGCCCTGCATCTGGATTTCCATTTCTTGAGATGAAATGATCATGGGCATCGAATGAGTATGTAAAGTTTTGCTATCAACGTGTAGAAGGTCATCCGCTAAACCTACGCAAGGCTGAACCACTGTCCAAATACATTATCAGGGTCGTACTTGCTCTTGAGTTTCTGGAGTCGGGGGAGGCTCGAGCCGTAAATAGCGACAAGTTCTTCGTCACCATGCGCAAAGTTGATGTATCTATACCACGAAAGAGGGGGTTGTTAGCTTTTGAGCTCATTCCAATTGCAATCATTGACAGTGTGGGAAAAGGCAGCACATACGCCGGGTTGGCCTTGGCATTAGCGGAAAAGCTCCAAATGTCGCGGACCTTGGAGGCAAAGTCGAGGGCCTGTGTGTCGAGGGCGGCATCCTTGTACCACGGCAGTGCAATAGCTTGCGCAAACGAGTCGAAGCGCAGCTCATCGTGCACGGCAGTGGCACCACGGCCGACCGACCTGGCCTTGGTGAGGTTGTAACGCTCAATCACAATGGCTGAATTCTCCGCCCCAGGCTGCTTCTGGAAGTCGGCGTACAGGTCCCAAATGGCTGGCCAGCTCGAGGACTTCATATCCTTGAGAGCGGTGGTGAAGGCCGGCTTGCGGCCGCCGCGGCCGCAGAAGAAGTCGTTGCCGACATTCCAACCCGTGTAAGGGGCGGTAGAGCTACTGTTTGTCTGGGGACCGAGAGCGTACAGGGATGCAAACGCCTTATGGCCCGATGTCTCGTCGCCGCCACGGAGGTAGCCAGTGACTAGTACGGTGGGGGTGTTTTTGGCATCGCCCGAGTTTGTGAGGATGAGGAAGACAACTTGCTGAGGTAGAAGCGGGAGATCCTGGATGGCTTGGGCGACTTGGGCGATCTTGGAGTGGTCGAAGGTCAGAGACATGAGCCAAGCGTTGCGGTCGGCGGTAGGGAAAGCGTTGACAGTTGCGTAAGTGACAATACCGAAGTTCGGGCCCGCACCGAGCATGGCCCAGTAGAGATCTGGGTTGGAGGATGGTGAGACGTTGATCGCCTTTCCCTCGGGGGTGATGACGCGGAGAGACAGGATGTTGTCGACCGCCATGCCGAATTCGCCGATGAGATTACCGTATCCGCCACCGAGACCCGCGCCGAGAGCACCGACGCAGTTACAGTTGCCCGTCTGGATGAGCACACCGGCCTTGTCTGCAGCGGCAATGACCTCGCTGATGATGGCACCGCCGCCAATGACCGCTGTCTTCTTGTCTCGGCTGATGGTCACCTGGTTTAGGCCGGCCAAGTTCAGAATGACTCCGGTGGTGTTGAAGCCAAATGCCGCCCAGCCATTGCCGCCATTCTGGGGCAGGAGAGGGACCTTGTTCTTGGCACAGTATTTCACAACAGCCTTGATGTCGCTCTCGCACGTGGGGCTAACTACGACGGCCGGCGCCGGGGGGGTCGAATTCGCTCCATCGCGTGCGCACTGTGATTTGGGCACCCGAGTGCTTGATGAGACGGTTCAAGTCGGCGGCGGACGGACCGAGGGGTGAGATCGATTGCCGAAGCTGCAACTGCACTGACAAAGTGCAGGCTAAGTAGGAGGTTTGCGCAAAGTGAAGATGGCCATGGATAGCTGATTTAAA
>NW_003315032.1:1616002-1643601 GCF_000150825.1 Verticillium alfalfae VaMs.102
TCTCGAGGCTTCTCAAGCAAGGAAGGGCTACTGATACAGGTTATCTCACCGCTGTGGTTGCAACCTGCCCACGCGTCTTTTCAGGGGGAGGATGCCCAGAAGGTTTTGGTTGAGACCCTGTTTATGGTTCAACGGCCCCTTGGCTTGGCACGCTCACGGCAAACGCCGTCCCTTGGTCCAGAAACCAAGAATGGCAGAAGCCCCCGCTACTGCTCGAATCAAGGCCTTTGCCGCTCTAGCCTGGAAACTAGGACTGTGCATTGGTTCATCGAGGTTCACCGCGCCTCATATTCCACATACATTGTACAAGAACTTGTGGCGGTGGTGCCAGCGGCGTACATTGACGATTCAAGTACCATGATCAGAGGCGCTTTTGACGTGCTGCACGTCTATCAACTATGGATCGACCTTGTCTGTTCGTCTTGTCAAACTATTACTAAAGAACGACAGGCTCAGTCACTCGGCGGCTGTTCGAGACAAGACCAGCAAGTCGACCAGATGCCTCGGCTTTGGAACATCCGACTTTCTTCGTTCAGTGATTTCCGCGAGATGACTTTGCTGCATGTCTACCAGCCGCGTCGGCGGAGATTACCGCCAGCATGCGACGAGGTGGGGAGAGAATACCTCGCCGCCTGCGCCATTCTGCTCCGTGTACAAAATGCAGAGGTGTGCACTTTCGATGGCATACGTCAGTCATGACACACATCTGTAGCGAGCCAGAAGTTCGGGACGGCATTCTCGGCAACATGCTGCATGCGTGGCTTGGAACTCTCTCGGAAACGAAATGTAGATTATACTCTTAAAGGGTGCCATTCCAGGAAGGCCCCTGTGATGATGCTTGATTGATGGCAAGTCACGCCTCCTTTCGGTCCTATAGAAATTATCTACACGAACATACCAGCTTGTTTTTGTTTTTGCTTTTACGGCCGCGGGGAAGGGGGGGCAGGAATCACGACGCTTGAAAGAACCGTCAAAGCATGTTTCTTAATTTACTCTGGACGCCCGCTGGCCCTTAGCTTCCCTCTTCAGCAGACATCATACCCTGGGACCAAGCGGCCCAGCAAAAGACTCGGTCGGTGGTAGATATATCGCGCTAGAGTCGTCTGCTGGTTCAATCGTTTGACGTATCCTGGTCTCCTTGACCACCGTCCCGCTCGCCGGCGACGCGGGCCTTGTGTGGCTGTTACCCCCGTTGAGTTCCATCTCGTCCAGCTCTGTGTATGGCATGTTGTTGTGGTTGCCCTTCTTCGTCCCCTTCCTGCCAGAGCCGTAGCCCAGTTCGTACGAGTTGTTTCCAGTCGCTGTTTCTTTCGGAAACAGGTGTCTCCAAATCGGTCGCAGTGTCGGCAGGCATGCGCACACGACCGCCATGGACAGTTCAATATTGGTCCAGAAGAACACGGGTGCGGTGTAGTCTATCTCTACCGTCAGCATGAATCACACACAAGTCTCCGCGTAGTATATTGCGGGAGTGCTGCGTCTTACAAATGATGTCGTTGGGGTAATGAACGTATTGTTTGGCAATTGCATATACAGCAATGACGCGAGTGACGCTGACCGCACAGACACTGAACTTCCGTTAGTCAGACTGCTCTTCATTGCTTCCAATATCGGGAGCTGTGGAGGCCGCCAACTCACGCAGCGCCGAGGCTCAACATGCCGAGGACGGCAATCTTCCTCCGCAACTTGAGCTGGATGCTCATGACCATGGGAATGGGCAGGACGAGAATGGCAAAGTCGGCCACGACGTTTGTGTACAGGACTGTTAGGAACATGGCCACCTGGTTGACGCATTTCTTATCTTGGAAAAAGTCGATAAAAGCAGTAATCGGGTAGCAGGTGAAGAGGTGCGAGAAGAAGAAGCTTATGGTCCAGACGATCACGTAGCCGAGCACGCCGTACACGACCCATTGGAACTTGCGGTTCGGAAAGAGACTCAGGTAGAGAACGAGAATGGATGACTTGACGAGACCAAGGCCGACAATGGAGAGCATGTTCAAGGCGAATTTCGACTATTCGCATAGCCATGTTAGCCATGTCTAACGCGACGCAGGCGTGCGACAACAGAGATCAATATTGTGATTGACGAGGCCGGACTCGACTGACCTTCTCGAAGAACGCCAGACCTGGATCTTCCATGATGGCCGTCCCATCAGGATGTTGTGGCTGGTGCTGGCCCAGGTGTCCATGAAATGTTGCTAGATAGGTAATAATCAGCATCTCGTCCAGCTAGATAGCTAGTGTCTAACCCGTTTGCGGGAAATTGCAGAATTTCAAATTCTTACCGGCTAGTTGCAAAGAACAGCAGACGATGGAAAGGATCTAGTAATGTGGCGTTAGATGAGAAATCGGAGTTGGTCATACGCATGGTCCAACAACCTAACTTACCATTGCGGCGCCAGCCAAGTAGTCGTCCAAAGTGATGCGTTTGATAATCAATCTAGCCCAGATTCGAAGACCATAAAATATGATGGGAAGGAACATGAAACCAACAGCCAGCCCGATCATCTGGTTCTTGGTGTATTCATGGGTCATGACCACCATCTTGGCTGGCGATGTTGGGATGAGGAGATGGTGGCATCTAACGTCTCTTTGGAAATGTGACCAGAATCAATGGATGAACTGTGATGGCTTAATATGTACATGCGGCGATGGGGGACTAAATGTAGAATTATACCTGGACGTGGCTTCGCATGGGGAAACGCTGTGAAATATGACTGATGACTCGAGGAATCGCCAGAGATCCAGAATGATGCGAATGGGAGGCTTTCGCCAACAAGGTTACTGTGCTCTGCTTGGCGACCGTTGCAATTCCCGGCAATGGCACCCACGCATCTGCGGACGAAACTGTCTTCCTGCATGGCCGCGTTGTATCTCCTGCATCCCCTTACGCTGGCTGCCTGCGGCAAGTACCTTCATAGGCAAACTGTAACGTTCGAGCCCACACAGCCTAAACCTTGCGTATCAACCTTTCCAAGGATCATGACTGATGCTCCTAGTGATGTCGAAGGGTATCCTAGTAAGAACCCGGTGCCCGCGTGCGGGCCAGCCGCGGCGGGGACTTCATCGTTCGACAGGGGTTATGCGAGTTACGATAAGATTCATTCTGCGGGTAAGGGGAAGGAGTCAGGGTTCTGACTCGTTAGCTGGGCTATATGTCCCGATATGAAATACACCTCGGTCTTCGTGTCAGGCGACTGGTCATGCCCCGGTTGATTTCATGCGCAGCCCGACGCTCTTTATCAGAAGACGCACGACGAGCTTTGACTTTTGATTCGGTTCTGCTAACGACATGGAAAGAGAAAGTTCAAATGTCGGATACTGTCGCCATCGGAACTCTGCTGATTTCCTAACAGCCATCTCCTGGCGAGTTTGATTTTTCCCAATCTCACCAGAGCCTCAGAGCAGGATAACGAGAGATATGAGGCAGTGTTTGGTAGGGGGAGGGGGCTCTGGTCAACAGGAAAGGTTCGTGTGAGCGATATTTCACTATTCTCTGTAGTCGCCCGGCTGCATACGCAACCGGCAGTTCATACTGCCTTTGTCATCAAAGTCGCATTGGGCCGCTTGAGGTGTGCTCTGGTTCTCGCCATTGCCGAGATCAACTGCTTGGGCTGGGATCGTAGTTTGACTAAAAATACCGTGCTGCAGGGATGACTGCCGAAAACTTGGCACCTGAAGTGTGAACAGATGCGACTTCGAAGCCATCTCCTCTTTGCAAAGCACGGATTCTCGTTGTGAGAGATCCATATGACCCCGGTGCCATCTGATTCATCTTACCGGTTCTATGTTAGCCGATTCTGATCTTGTACGGTAGCAACTTTGATAACCTATGTTAGGGTGACCGTATGTCGCGAACGTGCGACTACTATTAGCGTATGCCTGGGTTGATGTAGTATGTTGATGACGACTTGTTTAATAATTGCGCGTCTCACTACTAGCTCACAACCCTCCGAGACCTTAGCCGTTCTGCATCAGGATCAATCGACAATGTAGCTTCCGCCGTTGATTCCAGTAACGGCAGGCGTGGCAGGCCTCTCGAGCCCCCGGGCTTCTAGTGTGTACTAGGTCTTGCCCTGATGCTGCCTCTTACACAGCTGACGAGGCTTTGTCCAAGGAAATGTGGCTTGGCTGAAGTGACCATCCTGAAGTCCGATTATCCCTGGCAGATTTGTGTTTGAGAAATCCTCGCCAGTAGTTTCGAGCCCCCCTCCACGAACCTGGATGAAAGCATGAACACATTTCCTGAGTATCTGCAATCTCTCATCACCCACTGCAAAGGTTTTGACTAGTTTCGACACCATGATACCCAGTTGCCCCTTTTTTTCTTTGACTGAAAAGAGGTCGAATGTCGAGACGTCATTGACCAAGCCTTGTCTCATGAAGTTGTCTCATCAGGTTCCTCTACGGTGACCGGTTCCTCTAGCAAGCCTCTCGGCTACACGTGTTTGATACATGCAGCAGACGATAGTCCAAGATTCTGCAAGTACATAGCTCAGAAGAGTATCGTTTCAGTTGACAATTTACGCCTGTTGACCCAAATGAAAGCGATGTTCTGTATCGGAAGCTACAACGTGGATTAAGGCTCTCTACTACCCACAATTGAGTGGCTTGAAAGTCGAAAGAAAATGCGCGTTCTCTATGAATGACTATCCTCAACCAAGGACAGAAAAGGTAGCCTGACTACGTTGAACATGACCCACCACGACTGCCAGAGCAGCTCGAACAAGTGACTGGCTTGCAAGATCAAGGTCAAAGTCCCGTGCGTTCTTCAACCCCACGGCTTGAACTCGGGGGCCAGGAAGCCGGGGCAATACGTCTCCCAGCAGAAGTATTGCGACTCGTTGATGTACCACGCAAAGTTCCAGTCGCTTCCGTCCTTGTCGCGGACCGCCATCTCGGCTGCGCCCCAATTCTTGGCCGACAGCGTCTTGCGCAGGTTGTCCGGCATTCTTTCCCACTCGATGAGGCCGGCGCCGACGCCCCAGCGCCAGCTCTTCCAGTGGTTCTCGGGCGGCTCGTCTCCGCCGTTGGCCCAGCGGAAGGCGTGGGTCAGCGCGCCGTCCTTGTGGTACACAACCTTGGGGTGGGTGCCGTGCTCGAACCGCGGGGCGGCGGTGCGGCCGTCGAGGATGCGAATGTCCCACTTGCCATGCTGCGAGATGCTGACGAACTTGAGCTGGCCGTGCTGCACCCAGACCGCAATGTGCTCCCAGTCGTGCCGGTGGGCGCCCCAGCCAAAGTCGGCCTCGAAGTAGTAGTCGTACATGTGCACGCACCAGCCGTTGTTGCAGCGCGAGCGCACGTAAATATTGGTCTGTTGCAGGCGGACCTCCTTGCGGCACCAGCCAAGGATCTCGCCGGCCGACTTGGTCTCATCCTGTCCGGCGTTGAGCTGGCCGGAGGGCGAGATGGCGACCGTGTTGTAGCACGAGTCCGTATCGTAGTCGAGGGCCGGGCACCACTTTTCCTGCTCAGACCAGGCCGAGCCGCCGAGGGGCTGGAGGAGATCGCGGCGGATGAGCTTCGTGGTAGGCGTGTCTGGCAGAGGAGTTGCGATGACTGCCGGCAACAGGAGCAGAGCCGCCACAGCGGAGAAGGAGGCCGTTCTAAGAGAAGGCATATTGTAAAAGATGCGTTCTCCAAATTTGGCTATTCTGTGACGTGTGGGAATGTTTCTGTTCTCATCGCATCAAGGAGGGCAGCTGGCATGCTATTTTATATCCATGGGACACCAAGCGACGATGCTTTCGACGGCCCACGTTTTACGAGCAGCAGACGTTGATTGGAGTGAGAATGGAAATGAACAGTTGAGCTTCATCTACACTTTGTGCGGGCTACGCCTTCGCTGACTGCAGGGCCTTGAAGCTATGGGTGAATTAAATGAGAAGCTGCCATCGTGAAGAGCACACGGCTGCATTGGCTAGATGATTCTATCAAACCTTTCCCCAAGCTTGATTGGGTTCTTCTTACGAGGTGGTGCGTGATTGGGCAGACGATGTCGTGCATGGTATACTCATGGCCATGAAGACTCGGTGGACCCAACCCCTGGTGTTCAGCTGCTGACACTGCGTCCGCAAGGGCCAGCAAGAGCCTTCGCAAGCGCGGCCGCGTGTCACCATGGGTTTCTAGCTGCAGGCGTGGAAATTTCCATCGTCTGAATTGCTGGATATGTTAAAGTGCATGTTTTGCAGAATTGTGGCGCAAAATCCGAGTCTCGTGGTGCCAAACCATCAGAATAAGCGGCCGCATGGCCCGCACGCCGCCGCCCTACCGAGATGACTGAAGGTTCGTAGACAAGGGGACGGCTGGGGTGATCTAGGGTGCTGAAAGCGAGCAAGAATCTCTCAAAAAGGATGTATTTGCTGGAAATTCGGGGATGCACGCACTAAATTCCCTCATCCCATTAAGCGGATCCGTGGTGAAAACAGTCCCTCCCTTCAATCGAGATGATGCTTGCCATGGTGGGAATGTCGTAAGTCAACGAGAGCTGCTCTTACTCAATAGCCTTGCATTCTCTTTATGTCGATGGTGCTGGTACGTTTTCCTCGTAGCGTGATGCGTCACAGAAACGTGGACGGTTGGCTTCGGATAGGTACCGACCTCGTCACCCATCGTGGTCACATTCGGTCTTCGATGGGCGACTCTCTGGTCCAACTACTGTATCATCACCAGGGAAAAATTGTGCGGTGTCATGATCCAGCGGTAAGAAGCAAAACGACCGCACCATGAAAGTCCGAGATGCTCTTGCAGCTCTCGTTCGGCATATCTAGAGGAGAGGGGCGATCTCTGGATATCTTCAAGCCTACGATTGATGACCTTGACTCTATCGGATGAACTATTGAGCTGCAAATTAAATCAACAGCCAATTACCCAGGCTATTCACCAAGCACTACTGCTTAAAAAGTAGCACCACCGCTTCAAAGTCCATATAGCCTCCGTGTTAGTCCCTTACGTATCTCATCAAGGCCAGACACAGTTGCCATGAACGGAAATGCGGCTCTCCCGCGGAGACCTGCGAAGACTCACGGGCTGTCTGTCGATGCTATTTCGACTGCGAACATCGATGGAATCACCACCTGGGCACCGCCTTGCAAGACACTTCAAGCCCAGAGAACTCCGAGAGTGAACTACCGCCATCACCAGTCAAACGCCTCCGACTTGCCGAGTCTGGAAATGAAGGGTATCCTTGGTTACGGCTTTGCAGCTTTGCCGCCGCATGGCAGGAGATCCCGGCTATACATCGCATGACCGAGATCATGGCCCAGGTGCAACTGCACAGATCTTCGCGTCCGATGAACAGAGGTCGTCTCAGAACCTGATCTAGAATCTGCCGGATCGGTCGTTCCTATTGCCAGCTGATCCGACGGAGGCCGCAAGTTCATTTGGGTTCCGGTCGAGACATATTTGACACGAGAAGCAAGAGCGGAGAGCGAATGAGAAAACATGTGAAGAAGCCGTCCATGGTGCTCAGCCAGGATGAACAGAATCAAGCGGCAGCCGTGCTCCGCTTCCCCGGAACTTCCCTGGTGCGTCACCTTGCGCTTCCATGAATGCACGACAAAGAAAAGCCTGGCCGGCCAACGAAGGTGCCACATACTATAACCTGCTCCGCGTCGTGTCCAGACGTTTCTGCGTGAGATTAGGGGGCTGCGAGCATTCAAGCTTATCGGAAGTAAGCTTGCCGGCCACGGCCTCGACATGGACGCGGAGCTGCGCCACGGCAGTGTTGCCGTGGGTGCCCTGCCACATCAATGCCGAGTGCTACAGTGGCCTCCTCTTTTTTTCTTTATTCGCCCCGTCGTATCGAACCCAGACTCGGTCACTGCAGTGGTGCCAATGAGTAAGTACGTGCACGATGTGACCTCGAAATGATACACAGAGCTGCAGATCTCCGGTCATTCATGCAGACCTACCGCCGGACACGACGAGGGGACAGGTACAATGGTGGAAGCGGCATCTGCTGCGGGTTGCATGCAGCGTGGGCTCCGTCACCGTGCTGGCCCGCCCTGTTTTCGCCAGACCGTCGAGTCATACTGATCCTCGGAGCTGCGACGTGACTGTCGAGGCCGGCGCAAGGACCATCTCGATCAGGTCCTACGAGCGTACTTCCTATTCCGGCAGAGGAGATGGCTCCTCGACAGCCGATGGCAGCAGCACGCCTGCACAGAGGGCCGAGCGCCACGGGGCCAAGGCTACCGATCGGTGTCGAAGGCGTTGTCGCGAAGCTGATGGCGAGACTCTCGACGCCAAGTCGGTCCTCGGTCGGTCTATTGCTCAGAATCACTGGGATTCTACCTGGCATCAGATCGCCGGCCATGCAAGCGAAATCTTTCCTCAACCCAGTCACGAACATGGCGCGGTCGGAATCGATGACAAGTCATAAAATCCATTACAATCCAGATAGGCCGAACCAAGGGTATACACGCAGTAAAATCCACACCACACATCGACAGGACATTGCGCAAACACTACGCCAGGTCGTCAGCGTCCTCCCACCGTTTCGTCGGCAGTCGCCTGATTTTCTTGGGGCTGCCGCCGCTGGCGACGCTCGAGACGCTGGCGTTGCTAACGCGAAGCTGCTCCATCTTGCGACCCAGGCTTCCGGTGCCGCCGTCGGGCTTGCGGCTGCCAAAGTCGTCCCGCTCGTGGAGAGGCTGCCTCCGCGTCGGACTCCGGCCAGCAAGCTCACGCTTGAGCACTCCCATCTCGCGGCGAAGACGCTCGTTCTCCTGCGCCAGGTTCTCGACGAGAACGTTCTCCTTGTCTTCGCCGCCTTCCTCGTCGTCATCGTCATGGGGTCCAAGACCGCGCTCAAAAAGTTCCATCTTGCGATCCCAGTGCTCTTCGCCGCGCTCCTGCTGGGCCTGCATCGTGGCCTTCCAACGTGCCACCTCGAGGTCATACCGTGATTCGTACTCGGCGGCGCAGTCCTCGCGGATGGTTTGCTCAAGCTCGAGCATGCGGTCTTCCATGCTGAGCAAGTGTGCCTCGGCGGCGACGCGCGCATCGCGCTCGACGTCGAGTTCCTGGTGCAGGCTGTTGATCTCTTCCTGCATGCGGGCGATTTCGAGAGCGGCGTGCTCCATGATGAACCTGTCGCCATCCGTCGGGCTGCTGGGGGAGATGTTGCGGTGAGAGCCGGACGGTTGAGAGAAGTAGGACCGCTGAGAGGATGCAGAGTTGACGGACAACAGAGTTTCAGAGTGTGCGTTTGCCGTCGGCATGTCTGCGAGGATCGTGGATGTGATGCTAGGGATGCGAGGTATCGTGACCTCGCGAGCGAGCGCGCTGTAGCGAAGGATCTGGGAGGTTGCGTTCACGTCGCCGTGGGCGTCAGCGGTGACGATCATGACGCCTCGTTGCGCGTTTCGACGGGGGACGACGGGGGCAGTGTACGAAGACGATGTTGTTGAGAAGGAGTTGCTGAACAGGAGTTCGGTCATCTTGCACTGGCGGAATGGCATGACGCTCGGCTGTGGGGAGAGATGGGGTCAGTCTTTTCGTTCGCCGGCCTGCCGATGTCGGCAGCGACAACAGCGACAGGTCATGCACGTACCTTGCTTGTGTTCCCCAGCCCGCTCTGCGCCTGGAGGCACTGCCCCAGGTACATGAGACTCTCGTTGATCTTGCCTGCCTTCGGCGAGCGTGCTGCCTTGGGTCTTTGCATCGCGCGCACGCTCCGCTGCCGGCCAGATCGACGACTGTCAGCGTGCTGCCGGTCCAGGTGGACGATCTCTGTCCCCTGGTGCGTTTCCGCACTTCGACGCAGAAGAAGCCGTGGCTTCGTGACGACACGCTGTTGCTGCCGGTGCCAGCCACCTGTCGCTCGTGCAGGCCGGCCTCGAGCACGAGAATGGCCTCGCGCAGGCTCTTGCACACAATCTTCTTGAGCCCGGCGACAACCTTCCTGTCGGCGCTTTGCTCTGTAGATTTGAAGAGCAACGGGCGTCGGCGGTATTCCTTGGTGGCGTTGGATCGAATGGGAGGGGTCAGGAGGTCGTAGATCTTGTCGTTGTACACTTCGTACATGGAGAGAACGACGGCGTACTCGGCGTTGGGATCGGAGGAGACATGGACGGTGCTGACGTCGGGGATCTGCGGCACGGCAGATGGGCGTTGTAGATGTCTTCGAGGGGTCTGCTGCGGGGGGTATTCGCCCTTGATTGGAGTTTTCGTCAGATTCTTCTTCGTCTTGGAGGCTGTGGTCCAGGTCATGTAGTGCTTCTGGGGGCTGAGTGTGTGCTGCGTGGGCAGGTGTTTCTGGGGGCTGGGGGGGAGATGCATGGGTGTTGAGGAGGATGTGGGCAGAACTCGGCCTTGCGCGTTCGGGGTCGGGGGCACGACGCGAACGGTCGGGGGCCCAGGGCCGGACGGGACACGGCGAGGTGCGGTGTGCGGACGAGGGGTGTCAAAGAAAGCAGGAGAGGCGGCAAGGAAAGCAGGAGGGGCGTCAAAGAAAGCAGGAGGGGGCCCTACAAGCATAGGCGTCGGCGCGCGCGAGCCGGCGCGCGCGGGACCAGCAAAGTCGGCATAGACGGTCTCGAGGAAGGTGGGTGCCGAAACGATGGTGGCATCAGAGGGGTCTGACAGTTGCAGGGACGAGTCGAGATCAGGCGACGAGGCGTTGTCGAGCATGTTGAAGCCGATGGCCCGAAAGATGACGTCGAGCGACAGCTGCGTCAGGCCGCGCTGGGACCGCGAGCCCAGAATGGTGTGCGACTTGCCCGAGCCGGTGACGCCGAGGGTCGCGAGCAGCGCATCGGTGCCCACGCCGCCGTGAGGCGCCAGGACGCCCTCGATCAAGGGCGCGACGCCGGTGCACTGGAAGACGTCGAGCTGGGTGGCATCTTCTTCGAAGACTTGGGTGAAGGCGAACTTCTCGGTGGAGCGTTTGCGGTCGTTGGGCGGGTTCAGGATGATGTGCGTCGGGTGTTCGGACGTGTCCTCGCGCTCGACAGAGAGGAACTTGTCTGAGGCGGTCGAGCCGGCTGGTGAGGGCCGCAGGCGCAAGTAGACCTGGAAGAGGTTGGATGGCGGTTTCGTCGGTGCACTGTCCATGGTGGGTGCGATGTGTATTCCTCGTCGTCCCTCTTGGTCTGTCGAGACGCGTTGTGCGAAGGAAGAGAGCAGACGAAAGAGGAGAGTAAACGAAAGAGGAGAGACGGTTCTGTTTCCTCGAGCAGAAGGCGGTCGAGTGGGGAGACGTTGACGACAAACCAGGAAGGCGGGACTTGGGATGGCGGGACTTGGAAGGCGCTCACTGCCGTTGTTTCCTCGCGCATGCCACTGTCCAACGCGTGTTTACCTCGAGCTGCCAGCAGCTTCATGTGGGGCGAGGGGCTCACAAGGTCGTCGGGGCAACGGGGCTCCGTGGGTCCACCGTAACATAGGTAGACCTAGCTAGGTACCTAGGGAGGTGCTGCACCTCTTCGTCTCCACAGCTGAATGTGTACTTCGTTCACGGTGAGCACTTTCGCAGGACAAAAAAAGTATTGTTCAAGCAGGTAAATACACCCCATGCTGCATGCTTCAATTCAATTCGATAGTTGGCTGTCAACAACGGCTTGATTCGGCACCCACGATGGAAGACCAAAAAGAAATCGCTCAGAAGCGAGAATCGGCCGACCTACGCAGGACTCGAACCTACAACCTTAAGCACCGGAAGCTTACGCGCTACCATTGCGCCAGCAGGCCAATTGTGTATACTTGGTTCACTGGAAAGACTGATGACCCTATCATCAGTCGAATGTTCAATCATCCGTCACGCTCCCCACTCCATGAAGTGATACCAGCTCGTACACAGCGAGATGTGTATGACGGTAGCCACCGTCGCTCGTCTGGAGTCATGACCACAGTTAAAATTGCCAAAGATGACCGACATGCAGCGTGCTGCTGGTCTGACAACAGGCCCAATCGCCCAGACCGGTGTCGGCATCTATGCTTGCGCGAAAGAGTCAGGAGCGGAACCCAGTCGCCTCTCGCACACTGCGTGCCCGAGGTATTGGAAATGCCCCAGTGGAGCTGAGGCGCTGCGGCAGACCAACGTCAAGGTCTCCGTTGAGGGTCAGGAAGCGCTCAGAGGAGACGGCCGCTTTCTGACGCCTGATCTGCTCGATGTACACGGGCCATGGTGTGGACAGCCGACAGTTGGTCGAAACGGGAACGAACGCTGATCGGTTGGTCTTCACATACCGGCGGCTGGTCAGGCCGGTTATGACGATGTCACCGACGGATTTACAAGTGCACCGTGAGAATAACATCTTCACATCGCCTTAGATTCCTGCAAATAGCTAAGTCTACATACCGTCCCTGATCATCGCATTGATAAGCCTCACATGTCGATCAGCGTTCGTCGTGCTCCACTCGTTGTCGTAGTTCAACCCATACGGCCAAATGTGCGAGCCGCCGCAGTTGATCACGGCACTCGCGCCGTCCCACGAGCGAAGCAGCGGCAGAGCCGTCGCCCAGTCGCCGGCCGCGCACTTCCTGTCGAACGCCGCCGTCTGCCCGATGCCGAGGGTGTGCGAGATCTCGTGGAGCGCCGTGCGCTCGTTCATGTACGCCCTGTTGGTGCCGAAGCGCACGTCGCCGTTGAAGTTGGCCTCGGCCGTCGGCACGCCGGGCGTGTAGTAGACGCGGAGCGTCTTGGTGGCCGTGCCGAGCCTCGAGTGCCGAGCGACGGCGAGCCGCATGGCCGCCTCGATCTTGGCGTACGCGTCGGCTTGATCGGTCGTGGGGTTGGCGGCCTTCTGGAGCGACCAGCTGATGGCCCCGGAAACGACGGAGGCGTACGCCGCCGCCATGGTGATGAGAGACAGCTTCATGTTGATGCGCAGCGTGGAATCAAGTCAGAAGATGTGTTGAAATGGAAGAAGAGGCCGCGAGGGACAAGCTGATCTGTGCCACCCGCAAAGGCAACAACAAAGAGAGTGAACACTACTATACTTATACAAGAGTGCCCATATCGTGAGGTCTGCGTGACGCTTTGGAGATCATCAAACATCCGTAGTCACCTTCCATTTACGATCTCGCTGCCGAATTGCCCATATACGCGCCAATCGCCATGGCTGAATATATCTAGGATCGGACTCTGCAATGCCGATCTGCGGAGCGTTCGTCCTCGTTCGGCCGGCAGTGAACATTGACACGATACCGGATGGATCGAGGGACCAGTGACAGCTCAGAATCCCATAGGCCAGGGTATTGCGAGTGATGCCTCACGTGTTCGGAAATATTGACATGATGCGACGTCGGCACTGATTGCGGACGCTTGGCCCGGACCTAACAGCAGGCGTGTCATCTACATCAAACACACTTCCGCAGAAGCCGGTTGCACTGCAATTGCCAATGCGGGGAACTGGCATATTGCCGGGCGCATTCACACCGACTGCGATTGTAAAGTCAATTAAGGGTTGCTCCTATCGCTGACCACATACGCAAAAAGCCGAATTGGGGCCATGAATGACACTGACTTGGTTCGTGGACACCATATGGGTAAAATTGTTCAAATAAATTGGCCATGAGATGAATGACCAAAGTGCTACTCGGCCGATACACAACCCTGTCGTGGGAAACACGAAGCCCTCTCCAGACGACCTAGAGGGGTGTTCTCACTGAACGCAGATAAATAAGGCACTACGGGAGAGACGTCGTCCTCTCAACCGTGACTAGGCTTCTCCTGCGTCACAGCGGGCTCATTCCACGCCCCGTCGCTGTCCGTCCGCCGCCCTTCTATACTGTTGCCCTCTTCAATGCCACCCGAAGAGAGCATGACGGTCTCGCCGATGAAGACCTGAGGTGCAACGGCGTACTTGCCCTCGCCGGCCTCGAGCCTTCGCGCGGGAACGAGGCAGTTGAAGAACCGTGGGAATATGAACAGGCCGACGATAAAGACCATGACCATGTGGAAGAGGATGAAAGAGTATAGGTAGGCCGGGTCCTGAGCGAACTTTTCGTCGCGGAACTTGGAGTACGCGAAGGAGAACACAAGACCCACAGCGGGTGCGGTCAGGTATTTCAGAATAACGGGCCAGGCCCAGTGAAGGCGCCAGTTCTTGCCGGTAAGGATGGAGGCGTTGATGTCGCGACGAAGCTGATTGCCCTGTTACGACCGTGATTAGCCAGGAGCGCCTAAAAAGGTGGCTGAATAGAAGAACCGCAGGATGTTGATCACTTACCGAATAGAATGCAGAGTACCAGAAACGGCTCAGAACGGTACTACGCCCCCAAAAACTAGGGGCCGCCACCGTAGGTGTCTTGCCGAAGAAGGCAGATGAGACAGCACCGGCAATGAAGATGCCGAATGCCACGCCGGCACCGGCTGGGGGGCTGACAAGATGACCAACAAGGATGCCGATAAAGTGGGCCAGGAAGTAGCCGCCGTTGAAGAGACAGTAGCTGACGTATCCGACCTGGTCCACGGGATCCCTCCAGCGGTACAGAGTGGTGGCGAAGAAGGATTCAAACCAGACGGTGAAGAAGAGAGCCAGGTCGTTGACAAATGTATCTATGCCGTCCAGGAAGTAAAATCCAAACTCGCTGCAGTAAATCAACGAGATGAGGAATGACATGATGGCAACGGCAGTGGCCACGACCCAACGAGGTACTCGCTTACCCCAGTCAGTGTCGCAGATCATGGTGACAAGGACTTCGAATAGTGCAAATGCGGAAGTCAGACCGAGAAGGAAGAGAGTCATGAAGAAGACAACCGAGAAGAAGTTTGCACCCGGCATCTGGGCAAGGGCTTCCGGATAGGTGAAGAAACCAGAACTGAAGGTGCCGAGTCGGTTGGTAGGGTCGGGCTCGATTTGCAAGAATCCGATGATGCCCATGACGGCTAGAGCGGCAATGATCTCGATTGCCGAGTTGCTCAGAGCAATGATGAAAGCGTCCTGCACGGCGTTGGAGTATTTGGAGCTGTAAGATGCGTACGAGGTAAAGTAGCCGAACCCGACACCAATGGAGAAGAACATCTGACCAAAAGCGTCTTGCCAGACACCAGGCCCCTGGAGAGACTCGGTCCGCCAGACGCCAAGGTAGAGTCGGTAGCCTTCGGACGCGTTCGGGAGCGACAAGGATCGAACAGCCAAAATCAAGATCATGATCAACGGCATGGCCATGGTGAAATAGATGACGCGTCCGGTCAGTCCGACGCCCTTGAACATGCACATCCAGACAATGAACCAGGTGAAGAAGGTCCATCCGGCAGTCTCCCCTACGATGCCGGTGCCAGGATAAAAGAGCATGTCTCCTTCATCTTTATCGCCGACGGGTGCTTGGTTGCGCACAACATCGTCGTAGAAGAAGTCCTGGGTGTTCTGACCAGCCCAAGGCAGGGGGCTGGTGAAAGAACGCCGGAAATATGACATGGCCCAGGCTAGGATGGGGACATAATAACCGACAACAGAATAACCGTTGAAGACCATGGCAAACCCAACGCCCTTGGCCCGGTGGTTGAGGTTGTTCCACGCGGTCACGCAGCCGGCTCGATAGGCCTGGCCCATGACAATCTCGAGTGTGAGGATGGGAATACCGATCAGGAACAAAGCTATAAAGTAAGGGATGAAGAACTGCAGCCCGTAGTTGTTGTAGATGACGGAGGGGAATCGAAGGAGGTTTCCGAGGCCGACGGCACCACCCATGGCGCAGAGAATGAACTGCGCACGGGAGTTGAAGTTGTCACGGCCGTCTTCGTCTTTCTTAGCGTCTGGGGCAATAAAGAGGTAGATGCGTTTGCCCATGCCCATTTTGGGCCGCTCCTGCTGGGTCGCCATGCTTGCAGGCGCTTGATGGAATTGAAACAAAACAGACGAAGAACCTGAGTTGAGTTGGGTGGAGGGGGAGGCAAAGGAAGACTTGAAAGAGAAACAGAACGGAACCGATATATTAAAGGCTCCAGGAAACCAGCTATATGTATCTGAGTTCTTCTCACACCTCCTTTACAAAACCTTTCCTGTTGCTTGCAGGGCCCGGCGATGTGGGCAAGCACAAAGGAGCCCCATACATCTGAAGGTCTAGCTCGAATTATGCAGCCAACAAGAGACTCTGGGGAATTAGAGCCTTGATGATCTTACACACCTACTCTATACGGCAGGTAGTTTAGGGTTGGCCTCATATTGCGGTCAAACCAAGACGCTTGGCATATGGCCAAAAGCATGGTTCGCTATCACAGTGATGCCTCGATGTTCCTTGGCATAGTCTAATATGGTGGGAACATTGCATGGTAGGCTGAGAGTGGGCCTATAGAATGCTTCTGGTGTTTTTCTCCAGGAGCTTGGCATCAGCTTGGCAAAGGTTTGGCATGCCATGGGATAGGTCTGAGGCTGGCTTGGACAAGGTGCGATTGGACCTTGGCGGTCACGAGGGAACGCGCGGCAAATGTCAGAAAAGGCTCGGCGCCGTGCTCCCTCCCTGGCTTTCTGATAAAGCGACCGCCTCGACTCAGCTTTGGGGTTGCACACTGGCCGCATGCGGGACTGTAACGGGTATCTGCGGACTGGGCGGCTCGGCGGAGGAGTGGATCAAGCCGTCATGGGGCGTTCGGCCATTCGGGCTGCCGTTTGTGGGGGAGGCGGTATGGTTCCGGTCGGGTCACGTCGGTCAAAGTATGCTTAACGATTTGCAATGATGTTAACTCTCCAAGGTGATCCTGCTCCTTTGTTCCATTGCCACTTGTATCACTGCGAAGAAACTCAGTATTGGAGTATCACGGCCACGTGAGGTGACACACGCGTAACGAGCCTCTGTCTTTTTGTGATGGCAGTAGAGGACGTTAACAGCAGCCATTAAGAAATAACGTGGTAAGCGGATCAATCTTTATCTTCGCTCATGACGAACAAAGCACGTCAGTTCCCCGCACCTGGACAGCTGAAGCACTTAAGACCTGGGATTGAAGACTACACATTAGTCCTTGAAAACCGAGCTACGCCTAAAGAGCTGTGGCTTCGCTTGAAGCCGTGCAGTCTTCGCCACTCCCATTGATGTTTGCGAAGGGCAGCAGCTGATGAAAGGCCTGGGGCTGGCCTTGGCCTGCAGTCAAGCAGGCCACACAAGATGTCGCATTAGGCGCAGAGCGTTTACAAGGGCATGTGTATACTGTAGTTAAGAAGCTATGTGCTGCAATGTACATAATACATAGACAGGTGTGAAAGAACTCGGTAACATTGACCGGAAAGAAAACATGTATACATCAAAGACCAGCGTTTGCAGACTCTTGTCAGTTGCGCACAATGCGCGGCCTCCGGCGGCAGCCAGAACCACCTCCCTCGCGAAGCGAAATGATCTTCTTGACGGCATGCTCCGCCGCAACCATGACGATGGCCTGGGTGTTACCCGTGGACAGGTCAGGGTGGAATGAAGCATCGACGACAAACAGGTTGTCGGTGCCGTAGACTTTCGTGTTGAGGTCAAACCACGGCGCTACCGCCCTCGCGACCGTCGTCGGTGCCCATCTTGGCGCTTCCTACCATGTGAATGCCTGGCTGGACGGGCGTGTCAAGAACGGCCTGCGCTGTGACATTCTTGCCGCCTGAGAAGGAGATGGGGCTGTTGGGCTGGCGCGACAGATCGAAAAGCTCGTTGATGGCGATGGACCAGGCCTCGCGATCCGTGTCGGTGTTCGTCCAGGGCGCCTTTGTGAAGAGGGTGTTACCGACAGCGTTGATCGCGAGCTCGCCACGAGAAGTGAGGCCGTGGCTCATAAGCATCATGAACCGAATGGTGTCGTTGCTTTGCGAGTTGACGTGCGACTGGAACATGATGACGTGGCCGTCGGATGTGTTGACCTGGCGGAAGAGGTCGAGGCGCTGGAAAGACTGTGTCAGGACACCAGAGCCCGCGTTGAACAAGGCCTTGTCTTCTTCTGTAGGGTTGGCTAGCTGATCGCTGCTGTAGGTTGTCAAGCCATCGGTGACATTGAAGGTGATCTCGTAGCGAGAGTGGTCCTTGACGTCAAGGCCGACTGGCAAGTTGATCCATGCACTCTCCTCTGGGAGCGTGACGCCCGTTGTGCCAGACTTGACTGTGTTGATCTGCGCAGAGGGGCCAATGCCAGAGTTGAAGAGGACGCGCGGGGTGGACATGACGCCAGCGGCAAGAATGACGGCACCTCCAGCCTTCAGGTTGATGATCTGGCGGCCCTGCGCGTTCTCAACCTCAACACCAGTGATGGTCGAGTTGGTGCGAATGGCACGGATGACCTTGGTGTTGAGCTCGAGCTTGAAGTCGGGCTTGGCTTGGGCCAGTGGCAGGTAGGTGTGGATAGGACCGGAACGAAGGCCATTGGCGATCTAGATTGTCAGATACATATTCGTGAGGCTGAATCATGGCCCAGGATTCGTGCACTTACATTGAGAGAGGGAGGACCATACGACTGAACCTTTTCGTCAGGGTTCTGGATACCATCGGCGAAGGTCCAACCATGGCTCTTCAGGAAAGGCTCCAGCACGTTGGCCGATTCGTTGTCGTAGTACTTGCCATCACGGGAGGGAGACGTCGTGCCCGGGTTCCTTGCGTAAAGACGTGCGGCAGCAGGCGCAATATCGTCCCAGGTCCAGCCCTCTGGCCACTCATCATCAAAGTCCCAAGTTGGAGGGTGGATGAAGGCCATGCGGTTGACAGAGCCACCGCCACCAAGCACACAGCCAGCCACGGCGGCCGTGTCCGTGCAGTAACCTTCGCCGAGTGTAGCAAACGGCAGGTTGCTGAAGAGGCCGGGGACATCGTAGTAAGTCAGGCTCTGGTTCCAAGGGACGAGCCTGTTGCCGCCGGTCGAGGCTGTAGAGGCCCTGCCGCGCTCGATGAGTAGGACGGAGCGACCGGTTTCAGTGAGGCGCTGAGATGCGACGAGGCCAGCCGGACCGCCGCCGACCACAATGTAGTCATAGGTCGAGTTGGAAATGGGCACCGTGGTATTGCCGGGGTTCGGAGTCTCGCCACCACCGCCGTCCGGCGGGCCCACCGTCTCGTCGGCTAAGGCAGCCCAAGTAGCGAACTGGGACGACTGAGCAGCTGCCAGGTCAACGCCAAAGATGCCGAAGCCGCCGGAGTGGAAGGTCAGAGGCGAGGCGGGGTTGGTTGGCGCGCTGACGCTGGCGCCGGCCAAGCCGTAGCCGATATCAGCGGTGCTGGCGTCGGCTGCAAAGGTGGTGCCGTCGGTCTGGATGCATCCCTGGCAGAGGAAGGTGTAGGTGAAGGTGGTGCCATCAAAAGACGTGCCGGCGGCGATAGTCTTCAGTGCCGCATCACCGGCATATAGACCAGGGCTAGCATAGCCCGTAGAGTGACGCAGTGATGCAACGATATCATCACCGTTGGGCCAAGCAATGACCATAAGACTGTTGGCCATTCTTCCACCGAGCGACACACCACCCCATCCTGAAGCGCCTTGGACGCTGATACGGCCGATAAGGTCGGTACCAGGGGTCTCAGGTAGGGCTATGCCAAAAGTGTAGGCGCCCCGGGTGACTTGCTGGTAAATAATGCCGGTATCGGGGTCCGTAAAAGCGGCCGACTGTGCCTGGGCCCCGCTGAAGAGGCCGAGGCCGAGAGCAAGCTTTGCCAAGCTGCTGCGCGCCATGGTACGTGGTCCAAGGAATGACTGAGAGAATTGAATGAGTGACGAGCCTGGAGCCTGTTGAACTTCAGGTTACTGAAGAGCCAGTGACGGCAAAGATATTTCGCCATCGTGATTGTATATGTAGGACCTGCAAAGGCGACATTTGCCCCTGATGCCAAGGTCATTCAACCTTGCATGAGCTCGGAGTCTTCCTAATGTCCGCCATCATGGTCAAGATCCTCGTCAGATCCTCGTCTTGTACCCGAAAAACACGGAGGAGCACCCTTTTGGCATAATCAAACGTCCTTCGATTGGCTATCGCGATGATACCCATCGCATTTCCAACCGAGTCTGGGGAAACAAGCTTGGCATGCCAATGGGCGCACGATGCGAATCCGAGGACATGTGTCTTACGACCCTGAAGCACTGCATCCCTGGTTGTTGCGCGGACGACACTGCGAATTTGGTTCGTGGCGTTGCTTGCTGCATAGCGTACCTTATTCGGACACGCTGCAACATGCACCTCATACTACTTGACTCACCAGATAAAGACGGGATCCCCGCGCCCTACTGAACTTAAATCTTTAATGTAACGGGTGGAGTGTAACGGTTAAATGAACAGGGACCCCTGCAGCCTTCGCAGCAATAGGTCCATGCCAAGGCCGTAGCCCTAGTCATGTTGCTCACGCCACCTGAGACAATCAGGCCGTGGCGGCCGTGTACTGTAATGTTACGTGGGGAGTCCACAACAGTCAAGTCGATGAAAAGGTTGTCGAGGTCGTAGCAATTGGTGGTGGCATTCACTTCGAGCCAAGTAGCCCGCGGGCCCAGTGTATCCCAAAGCTGATAGAATGTAATGACCTGCCATATGGCCTGGCCTACCTGCTTTTTGCCACGCCTGACCTGTAGACATTTGCCTAATATTTCGAACACAATGAACAGAACGGTCACGTGCTCCCAGAATCAGCAGAGCTCGGTGAACATCGTCCGGTGACTTTCTATCCCATTCACGACTAGTTTTTCACGGCAAGGTACATAGGTACTCACAGAACAGTAGCCACTGACCAAAGCGACTAATATTCACATAATTGGGGGGAGTAACTTATAGAGGTCTACCTACGCCTCCTTGTAGAAGAGGGCATCTTGCTTTAACATATTAAATTAAGGGTTTTAGCTACGGGATCACCACCTGTCCCCGCGACCACGATTACATCATGTTCACTTGTCTCTTTAAGTCTCTGTGAGTTTCTGGTAATCCAATCGTTGTTTCAAGGGTATTTCAACTTTCCACTTAGTCATCGCCGAGCCCTCGACAACCACATGACGTTTCCTGGGGCAAGCTTCCTTCCAGTCAGTACCTACCTAAGGTACTTATTGTACCTGGGCAACGGGAGCGTATCCCGTCCCACACTTTCCGTCCTACGGCATCCTTTCCGATGAACAACTTCTCATGGTATATGACTTTCGCTGCAGAGCCCCATGACGGCACAATCTTATCGTTAGTCCGTCTTATCCCGCCTTTGAATATTTGTATTCCCGTGCTAGCTAGAGGCATATCGAAACGGCCTCGTTGATCCGTATGTATCAACGGATTGGGTACCGATGCATCGGCATCTGATGACGATGATCCTGTTAATGGGGCGGGATATCCCCCCTTCAACAGGCTCGACTTGAGATTCTCTAGACGACGTCTCAAAGTGAGGAGAATCATAACTACAATGAGTCGCAACACAAAATCAGCAATGATGCAGCTTAACAGAGCCTGGCCACGTATCAGTTCCTCAAGAGCCCTTCCCGGCATCACCGCTTCCCCAAGCAGGAGACAACTCATCAGCCTCGCTGGAAAACCAGCCCAGACGGGAGAAAGGTCCCCAGAGCTGGCAAAATCAAAAGCGCCACTTTCCGTACTCCCCAATACTATCCTCCTGAGATCTTGGTTCCTCGCCGCCATCTCATCCAAGCCCTATCTCCTCCGCGCTTCGCTGGCGTGTCTGTCATGGCTCACAAGCACGTCTGGCGGCATTTTCTTCAACGTTAACAAGAATCCCGTCTTGAATTTTGTTCTGAAGAATACCTTTTACAAGCAATTTTGCGCCGGAGAGACGGCGTCCGAGGCGAGGAGCACCCTTCGACAGATGAAAGACCTTGGATTCCGGGGGACGATTCTCACCTACGCTAAAGAGACCTCTTTTGATCAAGTAACCAACAAAGTCCATCGGCAAGGGGCAACAATTGAAACAGATAGGGGCGAATGCAAATATCTCGGGCTTTGGGCCGAAGGGACACTCGAGACAGTCGATTTGCTGGGTGATGGCGATCAGCTCGCTCTCAAGTAAGCCAGGCACTCCCGCTTTGAGATTGTCGAAGACTAACCCAAAGATAGGCTGACTGGAGCTGGTCCTCTCGTCTGCGATGCGTTGACCGCAGGACGGCTTCCACCCGAAGCGATGATGGACGTGCTCCACGAGCTTTGTCGTCGGGCAAGGAGCAAAAATGCCCGCATCATCATCGACGCCGAGTCCCAGCATTACCAAAAGGGCATTTTCCTGGTGGGAATGGAGCTAGCCCACATCTACAACCGCGACGGCTGTGCACGGATTTACAATACGTATCAGGCGTATCTGAAGAGCACGGCGGCAACCCTCAACACGCACCTGAAGCAAGCCGCCGAGGAAGGGTTCACGCTCGGCCTGAAGCTCGTCCGCGGGGCCTACATGTCTTCAGACAAGAGGTCTCTGATACACGACACGAAGCAGGACACGGACAATGCGTACAACGCCATCTCGCAGGGGGCGCTCAAGTGTGAGATTGGGAGGTTCGGTGCGCCGGGCGGGCTCCCGTTCCCGTCGGTTGACCTCTTTCTTGCGAGTCACAACAGGGAGAGCCTGGTGGCTGCGCACAAGACACACCAGTCCCGCGTGCAGCTGGGCCTGCAGACTGTTCAGCTGGATTTCGCCCAGCTGCATGGCATGTCTGATGATCTCAGCTTTGATCTGGTGCAGATGGGAGCACGTGGCGACCATACACCAGGTGTATACAAGTGCTCCACATGGGGTACACTCGGGCAGTGCCTGGCTTATCTGATGAGGAGGGCAGCGGAGAACAGGGATGCGGTTTCGAGGAGCAGTGATGAGTACCGAGCTCTGAAGAAGGAGATTCGAAGACGGCTTGGGTTTAGGCGTTAGATACCTAGGTACCTGCCTTCCCTGCGTACAAAGGTACCTTGATCAAGAATACAGGCTACGAAGATGCGTCGGAATCATGTCCGACTCTGTGGCTAATCAGTGCGATAAGTCGGGAGACGAGCCGTTTATGCGCGACTCTTCGCGCGGGAAGTATTGCGTAGTGAAGTTGGGCAGACAGGACAATGCCGATATGGTGCGGGGATGCCGAGAAAAGCGCGTCACGCACCACCCCGGCTTCTGCTTCCGCCTCGGCCCCCAGCCCTCGCTTCTCCGACGGTTCAGTGTTGTCTCTACACGTTGATTCCCCAAAATATATCTATTATAACGATCTGAACTAAGAAAGACCGTCAGAGCGTCTTTCATCCAACCAGCTGCAAGTCAATCGAGATAGGAGTCGAAGACATGGATGGCTTGACGCTTTGTATGCTGGGCTGTGGTATGTTGCACACCGTGTGCTTTCGGAGACCATCCCTCCTTCTGACGTGTCCAATTCCAGGAAACCTGGGTCTCGCGATCCTGCAGAGCCTTGTTACCCCCCCTGAGACGGCATATGCCACAAAGCTGCCCATCCAGCGCTTCACCGTCTGTGTCCGCAGCACCGCAACTGAACAAAAGCTAGCAGATAAGTTCCGCACCAACGCAGACACCGTCACCGTATCTTCCGGCGGCAAGAATCTTCAAGCAATGAAGAAAGCCGACGTGATTATTCTCGCAGTCGATCCCGCCGATATAGTATCCACCCTTCAAGAGCAAGGTGTAGCTGAAGCCTTATCGTCCACTAATAACGGCCGCCCAAGGCTCCTCATCAGCGTTGCCGCAGGTTGGACTCGGCAGGACCTCGAAAAGACCATCTTTGGCACGCCAACCAACAGTTCCAATGCAAATAGCGGTCGTACATGGATTATACGGACGCTGCCCAACGTTGCCGCCCAAGTAGCCCAGTCCCTGACCGCCGTTGAGATATCGGATCCCGCCCCCCCAGACTGGGCCCTTGAGCTGTGCGACACCATATTCAATCAGATTGGCAAGACGGTTCACATTCCTCCAGCTCTCATGGACGCTACGACAGCCTTGGGTGGCTCGACCCCCGCCTTCTTTGCTGTCGTCTGCGATGCCCTCATCGACGCGGCCGTCGCTGTTGGCGTGCCCCGGCCTCTGGCCCATACTATGACTTTCCAGTCTATGCTTGGCACGGCTACGATGATGCAAGGTGGCCTTCATCCCGCCTTACTCAAGGATCAGGGGACTTCTCCGGAGGGTTGCACTATTGGAGGACTCATGGTCTTGGAAGAGGGCGCAGTTAGGGGGCATATCGGCAAGGCCTTAAGGGAGGCTGTCACGATCGCTCGGCAGATGGGCAAGAACCCTCACGTCAACGATACTCGTCAGTAGGGGAGTACTCATAGGGGGTTCAAGGGTTCTTGCTATTGATACCAAGAATATGCACCAGCGCTGCGCATGGATTCTCGTCAGGCAGCATCGTTTTGGGACTCACTGGTGCCAGCCAGCCGGGCAGGATGAATGATCTGAAGACTGTCAGGACGTAGCAGAACAGAATGCCATTACCGGCGCTGTCGTAGACATGTCTAAGCCCTTATTCGTAATTTTGGGTCAAGGTAATCAATACTGTTTCCTGGAGCGAAAATGTTTCCGTGGCTTGCATCTGCAAGAAACGAGCATGCTTCTAGACCCCGAGAGGAATGTTGACCATAAAGTCCGACAGGAAGACTATTGGTGCCCGAGATGTTTTACCTGTGAGCTCCTTTTGAAGAATATTGGTTCTAATTGCCACAACGCAGGTCGTCGCGTACGCCAACATGATTCCCGAATGCTTTGACGTGATGAAGTGCCCTGGCTTCCTCAGAGTAGCGACCCTGATCGATGTTAGGGTGCGAAGTAGAATCTGGCCGGTTGTCGCTTGCGCCATGATGGGCCCGAAACAAGGGCAGCTTGGGCATGTTGCTTTGATATGAGGCTTCTTGGTAGCTTGTCCATGACTGTAAGTATCGGAGATATCAGCGCCGCGGATAGCCCACTGCCGGATGCGACGTCAGCCGCGAGTAGTCTAGTAAGATGGGTTGGCGAACTCCTACTTCTTCCCTCCACCCGAAGATTCAGTGATCACGGTGGTGAGGGGCAGGACATGATCCAGTCGGGTCAGCCGCCGTCATGCGGAACCCCATCTCCGATACCCCTTCACCGGCCGGGTCAGCATCCGACAGCGCCCCGCCCGAATAAACTCCGCAGAGGGGCCGTGAGCTACCCTAATTTCTAGTATCATGGCTCCAGGGTCAATCGAATGTCAGCTTTGCTCTACAAGATCTCGAGCTTCGGCCTTTGGTTTGTCTGATTTCAAGAATACACTTCTTCTGTTCGTGTTTGTTTTGGTCCGCCAATGCACTCGTTGGTTTTCAACCGCAACTGAATAATTCATCCCTGGTACCTAGCAAAAGTAATTGCCGTCAACATGCTCACAACGAAAAACCTGATCCGTTCCGGCACGACCAGACCTGTTTCCTTCAAGATTTCGCCTTCGACAACCGCTTTGGCTGCGCAGAAAAGAACAAATGTCACATTGCCTTTCACTCTTCCTGCTGCCAGAAATGAGGCCAATGTGTGTTCCCCTTCCCGCCATGTAGCTAATCTGATTACTACTGACACTATGTACGTAAGCCAACATATGTCAAAGGCTCTCCTGAGCGAGTTAGGGTAGAAAAAGCCCTCAAAAAGCTCCGGTCAGAGCTCCCGGTGAAGAGCGGAATCTTCTACGATGGCAGAAGCCAGAAGATCTCTAGCTCCGACGACCAGGTGATGCCGTCGGAGCACCAGAAGATCTTCACAAACTACCCGCTCGCGACGAGGGACCAAATCTCAGCAGCAATCGAGGCGGCCCTCGGCGCGAAGAAAGAATGGGAGGAGACTCCATTTGTCGACAAGGCGGCCATCTTCCAGAGGGCAGCCGAGCTGGCGACGGGTAAGTACCGCTATGAGCTCATTGCGGCCACGATGTTGGGCCAGGGCAAAAATGTCTGGCAGGGCGAAATCGACGCGGCTGCCGAGCTTGCTGACTTTTTCCGCCTAAACTGTCACTATGCGGCTGAGCTTCATGCGCGGCAGCCCACACGTGGCTCCGACGGTATTTGGAGGTAAGCAATAATCTCGATCATCCTTGTACTTTGTAAATACCGTGCTTAAACAAAGCACAGTCGCCTCGACTACCGCCCTCTCGAAGGCTTCGTCTACGCTGTGTCGCCCTTCAACTTCACCGCCCTCGGAGGAAGCCTGGTGTCTGGTCCAGCACTGATGGGCAACGTCGTGCTCTGGAAGCCCTCACAGTACAGCATCTATGCCAGCCAGATCGTTTACAACATTCTCTTAGAGGCCGGTTTGCCGCCCAACGTCGTCCAATTTGTTCCAGGTGACGCCGAGACAGTCACCGACGTTGCGCTCAGCCACCATGACTTTGCTGGCCTCAACTTCATTGGGTCTTCGGACATCTTCCGGTCTTTGTACGGCAGAATCGGCGAAGGTATCGCGAAGAAGACATATCGCGAGTTCCCCAGAGTGGTCGGTGAGACTAGCGGCAAGAACTTCCACCTCGTCCACAACACCGCCGACATTCCCAGCGTCGTAAACCACACCATCCGTGGCGCTTTCGAGTACCAAGGCCAGAAATGCTCGGCCACATCCCGAGCTTACGTCCCTGAGTCTCGTGCAGAAGAGTTCATTTCCCTTCTGAAAGCCGGCGTCAAGGGCGTCACGATGGGCAGCCCAGATGGCGACATGGGCGCCTTCATGGGTCCCGTGGTTCACCGTCGATCATTCGACAAGATAAAGTCCATCATTGACGCTGCAAACAAAGATTCTTCTTTGAAGCTGCTTGCTGGTGGGACCTACGACGACTCGGTTGGTTTCTACATCAGCCCAACGGTCTACCAAGCCGACTCGCCCGACCATAAGTTGTTCAACGAAGAGATCTTCGGGCCCGTCTTGACCATCCACGTGTACAAGGACGCAGATTGGACCAACGTCTTGAAGAGCGTCGACCAGAACGGCGGTGGATTAGCTCTCACCGGCGCCGTCTTCGCCACGGACCGTCGTGCCATTCGAGAGGCCGAAGATGCCCTCCGGTACTCGGCTGGCAACTTTTACATCAGTAAGTCAAACTCGCAGCTAGTTCCCTCTTGCCTAAGAGCAATGCTGACAATGACTGAATAGACTGCAAGACCACGGCTGCTCTCATCGGCCAGCAGTCGTTCGGCGGTGCTCGTGCCAGTGGCACCAATGATAAGGCAGGTAGTTCCGACATTCTGCGCCGCTTCACCAGCCCGAGGATGATCAAGGAGGAGTTTTTCCCTCTGGAGGAGTTCAAGTACCCCAGCAACGATTGAGGGGAGTAGTAGCTGGTGTTTACGATTAGTTAGAGCTATGCATATCATTCTGGAAAGGTATTTCGGTTTTTTTGTCAGATATTGAGCATTTCTTGGTTGGAAAATCACATCACTTAATTATTAACGCACAATGATGCGTTTCGGCGTGACGTTTTTTTTTTGTCAATGAAATATTTTGAGCTTCGAAGCTGGTGCGGCCATGTTGATTCTGTCAACGATAAGCTTTTAATTGTATCGAATGATGTTCAAAGTCATGATTCTGTATCTACACTGGTGTCTACAGCATCGTCATGTTTTTGAAGACTCTAGCCATACATGTTTCGTAAATGGCGTTACCCTCAACACATCAAGAGCCGCTTGCACGGCCCCAACCTGCCAGTTTCCTTATTCGTAGCCAAATGTCAGACAACCAATACCCTTGGCTGACGGAGGAGACGAAAGTCCGGGACTATCAGCGGAATCACC
>NW_003315032.1:1643701-1647152 GCF_000150825.1 Verticillium alfalfae VaMs.102
ACGGAAAGGCTTCCGCGTAGACCCATAAATTAACTCGGGTTCGTCTCCGACAAGCTTCTCGATAGCTCAGCATCTGTGGGTGGACTCACCCGGCCGGCTCCCCCGACCCTCAAGCGGGGATACCCCGTCGCCGATACGGACATCGGATCGCTGTGGTTGATCAACCGTTCCATTGTACAAGTCAATCCCTACAAATGGAAGGTGTAAGGATCACCACGTAGTAGTCTCGGGCAGCACTAGTCGTATCACAATTATCCCCCCCCCCTCAACCCCCTCAAAATCATGCCCCTCCTCAAGTCAGATCCCATCGTAATCGTCGGCGCGGGTGCCTTCGGTCTCTCAACAGCCTTACGTCTTCTCGAGGCTCGCTTCATCAACATTACAGTGTTAGAAAAGGATGACACTCTTCCGTCAAGGTTCTCAGCCGCCAACGACCTGAACAAGATAATTCGAGCCGAGTACGAGGACCCTTTCTACACAAAGCTCACACTGGTACGGAATCGAGCCCTGACCCCGCTTCCCTGGCAGGGATCAGATCATGTGCACTGTCGTAACCCGTAGCTAACCTTTCCAAGGAAGCGATTCGCGCCTGGCAAACTCCCCTTTTCGCACCTCACTTCCACCAGACCGGCTTCCTGCACTGCGTCTCAGGCAGTGCGCCAGAAAGGGCCGCAGCGACTCTAGCCCGCTTCCACGACTCGGCCAAGCGGGATCCGTGGATCGAGAAGCACGTGGTCCCCATCGAAGGACCGGAAGATATCCGCCAGCACACCTGGCAGTATAATGACGGCCCGCTCACAGGTTGGCGGGGATATCTCAACCGTCTCGGCGGCTACGCCCACTCAGCCAACGCGCTGCTAGGCGTGTATCGATTCCTCCGCGAGCGAGGCGTAAAGTTCTACACAGGCGACCGCGGCGCCGTGACGGAAATCATCTACAACGAGCCCTCCAACCCAACTACCCCGCGGAAGAGCACCGGGGCCAGGACGAAGACAGGCGACTTCCCCGCCAAGCTCGTCATCGTTGCCGCAGGCGCGGCTGCCGGCCCGCCTCGTCCCAGAATGCGGTCAGCACGTCGTCGCCAAATCATGGTCCGTGCGCACGTTCAACTGACCGACGACGAGCCTCTGCCCTGCGCGGCGTGCCCGTGACCTACGCCCGGGATCTCGGCTTCTTTTTCGAACCGGACCTCAAGACGAATCTGCTCAAGCTCTGTCCATGGTGGAGATACGTCAACACGACCCGAGACGGCGTCTCGCATGCACTTGAGCGCCACGCGAGACAGCTTCATGCCGCTGCATGACCAACGGCAGGTTCGCCGTCTGCTTGCGCAGACGCTGCCGGCTCTTGCTGATAGGCCGCTTATCAAACAGTCTCTGTGCTGGTTTGCTGATACCAACGACTCGGACTTTATCATCGACTATGTACCCAACACGGATTCAACAGTGTTGCTCATGTCGGGTGACTCTGGCCATGGGTTCAAGATGTTTCCCATTGTTGGCAACTGGGTCAGGGATATGCTCCTCGCCACCGATGGCAAGCAGCCTATCTCGAAGTTCAGGTGGAAGGCCCCGGTTTCGACTGGAGGCAAGGACTGGGGCGGTGCAGTGAGCTGGCGCTTGGGAGCTACCAAAGAGTTGAAGGACCTGACGAACCCTAAGAGCTCCAAATTGTAGGTTTGAAGAGTGGGTTTAAAGAGGCGCAACGTAGCCCGTGTGTTTTCTGATTCACCACCTCTCTCCAATTATAGATTCTGAGAAGTCTACAGTAGCATCAATCCCGAATGGCGCCCATTCGAATCCATGACTCTGTGAATTGTTAACAATATGTTCAGCATAGCGGTAAATGCAGGCGATACCGCTCCGACGCCCCGATGATGAGTCAAATGTCCCTGCTTTCATATGATGTCTGCCGTTCGCGATACCTCTTTCAATGCGGTCCAATACTGCTATGCTCCATGATCGTTTCACACATCCAAACCATGTCTTCGTCATCAATAGAATCTGCCACGCCCATTATCTGCTCCTTGCTGAAGCCAGCTCCAAAGCTACCTCCTAGCATGGGATCCACAAGCTGGGATCTCGATGGCCCATCATCAGCCTGGAGTTGCTCATACACGTCGCCAGCCGGGCCTCCTGGTGCCAAGTCTGCCCGAGGCACATCAGGCTCACTCGGGTCGTCGTCGTGGCTCTGTGTTGCTGGCACTGTGGCATCTGCCCCCGTTGTTTCCGGCCGGTGAAGGGGGGCCACAGTCCCAAAAAGTTCCAGTAGCTCATGCAATTGCAGAAGCTCGTCTTTGCGGAACTTGGCCACCTGGTTTCCGCAACTAATCATATCATCAAAAACGACAAACGCCCTCTGCAGCCATATCCGACCCCCATTGATAAACTGCGGATCTACAGCTGGGCCGAGGAGCAGGTTTGTAGTAGATACGAAAATGGCTTCAGTGTCATAGGGAAAGAATGCACCTGGTGAATGAGCCTCCCAGAATTCACGTGAGATGCCGAGTTGAGCGATGACTTACCGAGCAGGCCCTGATTCATCAAACACTCGAGAATGGAGACCATGGTCTGAGAAGACTCAATACACATTCTTACGAGGTTTCGTACTGTTGGTAGAGACTCCAAAGTGCTGAAGTACTCGTTGAATGAAGCGAAGCGCGTCTTGAGAAGGTAGAAAAGAAGCGGTCGCGTCACGAGCGTGATGCACTAAACGATCGGTCAGGACACCTTGTCTTCCACATGGCTCAAATCAGTGCGTTACCCTGTGATATAGCAAATGCAAGTGAGAAGCTGTCCTGGAGATCCCGTTCATGGTTTCCTTCGGCTGAAGAGGGAATGCTGTTCTGAGCTCCTCTGCAACATCAGCTATGTTGCCGAGGATTTCTTTGGCCCTCGAAAGGTATTTCCGATGCAAGTTTCCTCCGCCCCCGTAAAGTCCTAAGTCAGGTGCTTAATAATGATGCCACGAATATGCGACTGGTGCTCTTACTTTTGTTGATGTCAGCGATGTTGCGGCACAGCTTGACTTGCATCTCAAGCGTCGCCATTCGCTGCATCTGGCCGTCAAACTTCGGCAGAGGGCAGTTGACGTCGTCGTCTTGGATCGTCAGCGGGAGACCCATCAAGGACGTAAATTCACGGTCCAGTATGTAGACCGTCCACCATGCCCGCCGACAACGTTCTACGTAGCGATCACCAAGCTCCAATGGCGGCATTTCGGTGTGCCAGCCTTGAAACAGCGATATTCTCAGGGCCTCCCCAATCTTGAAATACTGTTATCTCGCGTTCTATTCACGTTGAAATGCACCTTTTCTTACCATAGAGTGGGCGTAATGGCGATGATCGATGCATTGTAGGCAAAGTGCTGCGAGCAAGAGATCCCTACCCGAGAGAGGCGCTTGTGGATTGGAGCTCCAGGAATAAGGAACTTGCCGAATAACGGTAAGCGG
>NW_003315032.1:1647329-1653273 GCF_000150825.1 Verticillium alfalfae VaMs.102
GTGTTGATCAAGAAGATGGCGTGGTCAAGGGTCGGGAGTTCGGGCAGAAGATTCGGGTCGTCTGAACCCATCTTGAGGCGTCCCCAGTCGATTTCATAGACGCCGCCATCAAAGATAAGAGCTTGTGGAGGCGCCGGAGAGTTGCAGACTTGCGAGTGGGTAAGATTCAGAACGCGGCGAGTGAAGGACCAGTTGGAAGAGGTGCCCAGGTAATCTGGCTGTCAGAATCATGTCGGATAGCCAGTGGAGGTGCCAGCCTGGAAGACTCACATGTGACTCCCGCAGCGGAAGTCGTGAATTCCGCATGTCGGAGCGAAAGAGGATTCTCCACAGCAAGGGAAGCTGGTTCAGTGTGATCTGGGGACTCTTGTAGCGCTGGCGCTTGGAAACCTATGTCCTCCGACCTTGGCGTGGCATACGTGTTGGAGGGGCCGCCTGCTGCTTCCTGCTGTTGCACTGTCCCATTGACAGACGAACTTATTTCTAGGTAGTTCAAGATATAGTCAGCTCTGGTCTTGTGAGTTGACGATGAATCCGAGATGCGATCTTCGGTAGGGTGCTTACCCTCTTCGTTTGAGCGTTGACCTGCCCGTTCACCAATTGGTGATCCACGAGAATCCCTTCTCTGACGGCGATGTTCCGCTTCTTGGACAGAATTCTGAAGATCCATGAGATAACTACAGAGACCCATGATCAGGAGTGTTCCGATGAAGCTGATAAACTGCATGCTCCTACCCTCTCGTCACAACGATCTTCTGGTCGCGCTGATCAAACTCGCAGGCCACCCTCCTCTTCGAGCAGCCATCGCAAGGTTGGAGGCCGGAACATTTGATCTTCAAACGACGGCAGCGAACACACCTACACTTGAGTCAGACGAATTCGGGTCTTGCGACTGACAGGCTGTTGAGCACAGGCAAAATAATACATACGCATTCGACGTTCGCTTGGAGACACGGTCTTGCGATCGGGCCGCGCCAGTCTCCATAGCTGCACTCCCTTCGCCGGCACTTGGTCGTCGGTGTGGCATTGAATAACAAGAGGTCTAAGGCGAGACAAATGTCTGTCGACCAGGCGAGAAATGATGATACTCAGCCATAGATTGATCGAGGGTTCACCCGGCTATTGCTATGGTAGATGTTTGGCGATGATAAGAGATGGATACGCTGGAAACGTACCAATGCGGGGTACGATGGGGGTGTTGGGGGGCCATGACTCGCCTGGGTACCGTAGGTAGGGACTTTGTGACGAACGGCCTCCCTAAGGAGGTGGCTGTCAGGCGCGACACTTCAGTGTCTCATGGGTGCCTGCCATTCTTAAGTTGGCCTCGAGGTTTCCTGCTCTATCACGCGTTGAGGAGAATGACTAAGAATGAAGCATCACGTCTTACCGGAGGACATCGTCACTTGGACCCCTGATTGACCTCAATCGAACTGCAAGTCTTAATTTCCTCCTATCTGCCTGGTTTTGTGGAAGCAGGATCTTATCCCATCGCTTGCCACTTGACATGACCTGGTTTGCCTACAGTCTTAGATCCTTACTTATCTCGAGTGCAAACAGTCACGAAGCAGATAGTCGACGACTTGACCGACGTGGAAAGTTCCATATATGATGGGAAATTCCATATATGGTATCTTTCAGCGTTCCATAGCACACCTTCAGGTGCTGTTTAACAACAGACGATGGCAACGCACGACTTCAGCGCTGGGCATGCAATAAACCTACCTCAGGTACCCCCCAAGATACCTAGAGAGGTAAATAGTTACCATCCTGCCAAAACCTCGCTGCGACTTTACCCACACATAAGGGTCTACAGTAAGGATGTCGACAAACTGCGTTCCAGCCGGCTTGCCTTCTTTCATGCGACAGCCAGGTTCACCCTCGTACTGCGCGGTTGGTCGTGGTGTTGTGCAGAGCGAAAAGAACCATCCATACACCACACCACGCTCACTTCATGGCCATGCAGTGTTTTCCTGGACCAGTGATAAGAACCAAACATCTATCAGCCAGTTGTACAAGAACCGTCGTCGTCCGCAAGTACTTTCAAAAAGCGCCGTGATAATGCTCCGGCCTTTTCAGCTGCAGCCAACAATCAGGATGCGGGAGCGTGCGGTGGGAACCAGAAAGGAAGCACATGGCCGGCATCTTGAACTCGGCGCGATGACCGCCGGCCAACTTCGAGTCAGGTCGACCAACTTCTGCGAAAGATATGACCCGCTCAATGCTCCTCCACAGGGTGGCACACCCCAATGCTTGACTGTCAATCAAGTTGATGGCAGATCGGAAAGGAGAGTCGATCCTGCTATCATCACCCCTCGATTTCATCCCTCGCCGGATCCAATTTCCGTCTACCAGCTCCGCTATCGCGGGCTCGCACGCAGCTTCACCATTGTTGGTCATCGTGCAGGTTTTCGTCTACCTAAAATTAGGTAGAGAGGCTGAGACGGCTTGACAAGCCACCGGCCAGCGCATCGCAGTGGGCCTCAAACCCCATGGGGAAGCGCAGCGCTATCAGGCCTGACGTTCTTCAACGAGGAGAGCCGTTGACGATTCGGACGTGGGCTTGAGGGTGTTGCGATGCAAAACATACGACATCGGGAGGTGATCCGTTCCTTGGACGTAACCTCGGGTGGCCTTCCGTGATCCACACCACCCCAGCAGACGATGGCAGGAATGCCTTTTGAAGACGCTAGAGCGTCATGTCTGGGAGAAGTGGAACGGCCGGCCGGAACGGCTGCTTTTCGATTGCAGGGAATGCTGGTGCCCCGTGTGCAGGTATCTTGATTCATGAATACAGTGAGGCGTTGATCATCATGTTATTTGTCTAAGCTTTCCTCGAGCCCCCCGTGGTACGGTCTCATATATCTTCAGCCCGGGCCTTGATTACTGAGGGACATATGGAAAACATGCTTTCCCCAGGCTTTGTTGTCTAGTTCTGCGTTCCCATTTCGTCAAAGTCCTCGTGTCACGATACGTCCAAAACATCAGACAATATGTTGAAAACATGGAGTCGCAAGTCTCAACTGCAAGACAGTGGTTCGCCTTCCTCCGAGGTCGGTGAGGTCATCGATGATCCTGCCTCATCTCACGATGCTGTCTTTGGCGACATATCGGGGAAAGGCCCCAACTACCGAAATGTGAGCCTTTCCCCACGTTGTGAATGACCAATGAGGGCAGAACGTCTGATGCCAAGTAGGTGGGATGGCTTGGTACTGTAGCCCTCATGATGAAGACACAAATCGGACTTGGCGTCCTGTCGATCCCCGCGGCGTTCGACACGCTGGGTATCGTCCCGGGTGTCCTCGTCTTGTGTGCCATTTCTGCCATCACAACATGGTCGGACTACATCGTCGGCGTCTTCAAGCTTAAGCATCGCGAGGTGTACAGCATCGATGATGCTGGCCAGCTTATGTTTGGCCGCATCGGTCGGGAGGTTTTGGGCTTTGCATTCTGTCTTTGTAAGTCATGGACCTCGCATACGAGGAGGAAGTTCTGAGCACTGCTAATCGTAGAAGACTGGATCTTTGTAGCTGGATCGGGCATGCTGGGCATCTCCATCGGTCTCAATGCTGTGTCCACCCACGGCACTTGCACCGCAGTATTTGTCGCCGTGGCCGCCATCGTTGGGTTTCTCTTCGGAAGCATCCAGACCCTCGGTCGCATCAGCTGGCTGGCATGGATCGGTCTGATTTGCATTCTTTCATCCAGTTTGTCTTCTTCAGGACCCATGTGATGCCAATCTGAGCTTCCTCTGACCTCTTTGCTCGCAGTTCTCACCGTGACTGTCGCAGTCGGGATCCAGGACCGCCCCGCGTCTGCGCCACAGACTGGCGAATGGTCCTCCGACTTCAAGATCATCAACCACCCATCCTTCACCGAGGCGATCACGGCGGTATCCGCCATTGTCTTTGCGTTCGCCGGCACACCTGCCTTCTTCGCTATCGCGTCGGAGATGCGCGACCCCAAACTCTACACTCGGTCCCTCATCATCTGCCAGTCAGGCGTCACGGCCATCTACATTGCGATCGGCTGTGTTGTGTACTATTTCTGCGGCTCATTTGTGGCGTCGCCTGCGTTAGGGTCTGCCGGAACAACCATGAAGAAGGTGTGTTATGGCCTGGCTCTGCCGGGCTTGATGGTGACGACCGTTCTCGTGATCCATGTGAGTCCTCCCCCCCACCCGGCCTTGTCTCGCCTTGGTCAGGTCCCAGAAGCCGAGCTGATTCCGAAAAGCTTCCTGGAAAATACATGTTCGTCCGCTTCCTCCGCGGCACCAAGCACCTCGCGTCCAACACAATCATTCACTGGGCCACTTGGTTCGGGTGCACCTTTGGCGTGACGGCCATCGCCTACATCATCGCCAGCGCCATCCCCGTGTTTGGCGGCCTCGTGTCTCTGATCGGCGCGCTGCTCGGTACCTTCCTGTCGTTCATGCCAATGGGTTGCATGTGGCTCTACGACAACTGGGCCAGGGGCAAGACGGAAAAGACGTTGGAGCTGGAGGCTGATGGTTCTCTGGAGCGTCTTCGTCATCGTGTCTGGTACATTCCTGATGATCGCGGGAACATACGGGTCTGTCGTGGGTATCATGAATTCATACAAGGAGTCTGGAGGTTCGGCGGCGTTTTCGTGCGCCGATAACTCGAACTCGACTTGAGTAGGCGTGGCTATGGCACTGAATAGAAATCCCTCCTAGAACTGTCTCGGTGAAGCGTCGGTGAAGATAGCAAGGTAAATTCCTATCCAAAGCGACCGGCGAAAATGCTTGGTCGATGATATGGCAGCATATCGTCATGGTACCCGAAGGACGCGTCATTTTGGAATGCGAGTTGCGAGCTCGTTGTTGGGTGGCTCCTGGTCTGCTTCAAAATACCTCTCACAAGCCCGAGCCCGGACCTTAATTGCGACACGGCGTACTCCCAACGTGCAGCTAGCCTCCTTTTGACTGTCAGTACTTGCCAATCAAAGGAGTGTGGCACTTGGATAAAGAGCCGCGCCTCCCTGTCTTACGCAGCTTCAGAGGGAGAAGAAAAGCTAATGCCGAAGCGAGAACCGCCCGCCCGGAAGTGTGACGATTAGCCCGAGGGATCATGCCATATAAATATATACATCACATCGCACTGATGAACGCCCCCTGTGGCCCAGATTTCTTTTGGCGGCGGCACTGGGATTTGCGAGGTGATTGTTGAGGAAAGCGCCGAGGTTGTACCGCCGAGGTTGTAGGTAGATTGTCATCGCGAGAATGGAGTATGGTGGAAATTCGGAACTGAACAGAAGCAGACGACACAAGCAAGACAATTCGTAAACTGGGCATAGCCCCGTTATGCATGGCAACTTTGGGGTCGTCCTTCAGTGAGTACCCTAGAGATGGTGATGATCACCATGTGTGCAGTATTCACCGACCACACCAGGCTAACACCGAGCTCACCGAGCGTAAGGGCGTCTTTGACAGAGTTCCCCTCACAACGACGTAATGCCTGATGCTTGCTATAAAAAGGGCCAAAACGAAAGAAAAAGAGTCAACTTTTAGTAGAAAGTTTTCTAAACAGCATACCGTTGCAAAGGAAAAACTCTACTCAAAGTTACATTGTTGCCATCACCAACACAATGTCCCTCGGACCAATCCCCGAGACCATCACCGGCAGCTGCCTCTGCACAGCCCTCCGCTACAAAATCACCTTTCCCCCTTCCCACGACTTTGCCGCAGCCAGTCGCCTCTGCCAGTGCACCCAATGCCGCAAGCAGACAGGCGGCCTTTTTCTCGCCGTCTTCTTCGTCCCCGCCTCGGCCCTCAGCTGGACGACGCCAACCGAGGCGCTCAAGACATACTCCGCGACGCCGGGGGCGCAGCCCGGGTTTTGCGGAAGCTGCGGATCGTTTCTGTACTGGAGGTCTGACGAGGGCAAGGGGGTGAGCCTGTCTATCGGGACGTGGATCCGCTGTACCT
>NW_003315032.1:1653373-1671326 GCF_000150825.1 Verticillium alfalfae VaMs.102
TTCGGCGAGGGGGCGGCCCGAGAAAGGGCGGCGGAAGTGCCCTGAAGGGTGGGCTTCGGGCAAAGGCCCCTCTGCAACGGTCCTGGGGGGGTACAAGAATGGGTGCTTTTAATGAGGGTGAAAAGGGGGTGACCGGAATGATATGCCCTTTGTTGCCATCTTGGGGGAGCCGGTATCAGGAAAGACTCGGATGTGGTGGGATAGCATGATTCGGCCGGGAGAGTTTGATATAATCACATGGTGCAAATTGAGAATATCCTATCATAAAATGGTAAAACACAGATCGACTTCTGTGAGCAACCGTCTTTTCGACGTCCCATTTCTCGGTGCATACTCATGGTTGACAGAAGCTTATGTCTGGCGACGCATCCTGCCAATTGCGCTGTCCCAGCTTCGCCGCCAGGAATCGGCGACGCGATGATCATCGCTAGTTCGCAATCCCAGCCCGTCCGAAGGCTTCCCTTCCGTCATGACGGCCCTGTACCGCCTGTATCCCTCCGCCACGAGCCTGCTCACCTCCTCGCGATCACCGCCGACGATGCCAGCTTCCATCAAAGCCTCGGTCTCCTCGACCCATCCCTTGACCTGCATAAGCTCGAGCTCCTCATTTTTCAGCTTTTGCATAAGCCCCTGTCCCTTGACGAGAGCCATTATGCCCGCGACGGTGGTGTTTGTCGCTCCGAGGATGGTGATGCTGACGGCGTGAATCGCAGATGAGGGTCCAAGGGCCGTGAGGACTGCACCGATGATGATCTGTGCGATGTGGCAAGCGTAGATGGTAGCAGTGAGAATGCGACGCTGCCACTTCTTTATCGCGTGCTCGCGGAGGATAGAGGCGTAGGTGCCGGTGGACGGGGCCGTATGACTGCGTTCGAGGTCACCAGTACCGGAAGAGGTAGCGGCTCCGGAGTGGATGCCCAGGGCACGGCGGAAGAAGCGTAGGTGCTCGGCGTTCGGGCCTTGCGTTGAGCCCACCACAGAGAACGACGGTCCCGCGACGATCTCGGACTTGCTGAGGCGGCTGGCGGATGGGTCGCGAGAGCCTGGAGGATCTGGATGTGGTCAGCATGATTTGCTCGTTGCATCAATCTGAAAGGGAATGCACCTTTGAAGGGCAACAATGGAGAGCGCTCGCTCGATGGCGAGGGAAGTCTGAATTGCGGGCTTGCCATGATAGCTTTAGAACAAGACTATTGGTGATGTAGGTACAAAGGACACCTGGGTTGTCGGAGATGCACAAGCTACGTATCCCCTTATAGGCTACACTTATTTTCGCATCCAAAGTGCGTCTTCATGGCAGTTCTTAGGCTCGACTTTGGAGGGTATCAAGACCACATCAGCGGGACAGGTCAAGGGTTCGCCTTCGTGAATTGAGTAGGACATGTCCACGAGAGCGTTCAGCTCCCACGAAGCTCCAGTCACGGCTACTGCTTCTCCATGTTTTCACTGGTCCGCTCTTACAGTTGCCAAACCTCGATAGCAAAAGGTTGGCTCACGCGACACCCCCCTCAGCAACATCACGTGGATGCATCGATTGTACATATAACAACGAAAAGAGGGGAAGTGGTGCTGATCGTGTGTACCCTGTGTGACCTGCAATCTCTTCCAATGTTCCCGTTTGTTCTTGAATGGTCAATAAGAACTCGGCAGACCGACGGTGATGAATATGTTGTACGGATTCTCTTGCTGCGTGTTCTCGGCCTTGCTATGGGCTTGTTTGTCTGTTGACATCGGACGAGGTAACCGAGGGTTGCGACAGAACAAGCGCCTGGGGGTGTGACCTGTCCCGCACCGGAGCAAGTCGGCCAGAAGATATTACGCTGTAATCGATACCACACGGTCACGCTGTAAAGGAATAAAGTTAATAGCCTGGTAGGCTCTAACGTCATCACTGTCCCGTGATTGTGCCATAATCACCTATTCTTGATTGTATCAGGAGGTTACGCGACCGTGCTGTCTCCTGTCCTCGGAATAGTACTACGCTAGACGAAAAATGGAAAACAATACAGGAACCGCGGTCCTTTACAACCTAGAACTTACTGGGGTGCGCTAGGCTAGAAATGGAAAACAATCCTCTGGGATTTTTGCCTCGTTTGAGAGCAATAGTGTCTCGTTAGCTCCCTCCGATTGTTTCCCTCATCTGAACGCCTATCAGCAGATCAACTACAATACAAGCCATTCAATGTTAGCAGCTGCACAACCGCAGGATAATATCAGAAATGTATCGCGGCCGCGGTGTCTTCACTCCCAGTGAGCGTTCTTGTACGTATCGTCACATTGTCTATCCCCACACGCTTGTGGCTTACCAATAGAGCCCGCCGTCAGCCCTGGAAAACTCTCGCCGTATATATTACTCCAACCGATCGGACAAGCAAGCGTCCTCGGTCCCGCCACTGTGGTGTTCAAGTACAGCGTATCAGCCCCAGACATGACAAGATGCGTGCGTTTCGACCTGGTAGACATGAGTCGATCGCGCTAGATAAATCAACCCTGGATCAGAAAGATATCCGTTGACATGTTGAAATTGTCGCCATAACGTCCGATAGAGCAATAGCCAATGATCATACAGTCATGCCGAATAGAGAAAGCACGCAAAGTCCCCCTCGTCATTGCTCCGTAGTAATGCCGGCTAGACAGTCGTGGCACTACACCAGTCATAGACATTAGTTAACACCATAGGATGGACCTGGGCGGACATAGCTTAAGTCCTAGCATGAGTCCGTGGTTGCCAAGCCTCCCGGAACAAACCTTTGCTATCGCTGTGAGAAGTATAATAGAGGGTACGATCCTGACCTGCGCCGCAGCTCAGAATTATGAGGCCCATACATCTGTTATCTCGTCTTTGCTACGACACGATTCATTACAACCAACAAAATGGTCAGAACGCTTCCCTTCGCGGACATCGAGGTGCCGGTTCCTGGGTTCGGTGCCATGGGTCTCAACTTTGCCATGGGCGCGAACCTGAGCCCTGAGGAAGCCGAGCCAGTCCTGCTGAAGGCCATAGAACTGGGATGCACATTCTGGGACACAGCTGTAGGTCGCCAATGCTCAACGCCCCAGCTCGACATATTCGCTACAAGCCAGTGCAAAATATTAACAGGGTTACCTCAAGGTTGTCTACAGAGCCGGCATTAACGAAAAGCTACTTGGCAACTTCATCAGGAAGCATAACGTTCGCGATAAAGTCTTCGGTGAGGGGCCAGCGGCTGATGTCACATCCCAAGCACAACATCACTGACGGATGGCCTGATGGCTAGTTGCCTCCAAATGCGGGTTTGACGTCTTCGGCGGCTCTGGACGCGTTACCAACTCGGCGTCTCACATAAGAGAGTATATTGAAGGCACGATCGAGAGGCTTGGGTTCGCTCCGGACCTATATTACCTGCACCGCATAGATCCTGGTACGTGGGCTTGGCCAATATGCCATGACCTGTATTAGGCTGACTCCAGCAGCTACCCCCCTCGAAGAGTCGATTACTGCTCTTGATGAACTCAGAAAGGCTGGCAAGACCAAGTACATTGGACTTTCGGAATGCTCGGCAAAGACACTCCGTAAAGCGAACTTGAGTAAGGTTACGGCCATTCAAATTCAATCATCGCCACTAACAGAGGCTCCGTAATTCGCAGTTGCCAAGATAGACGCCGTCCAAGCGGAATACTCCCCTTTTGAAACAGTCCACGAGACGAACGGCTTGATCGATGCCTGCAAAGAGCTCCACGTTGCCTTTGTAGCATTTAGTCCCCTAGGCCACGGTTTCCTTGTCGACGACTTCCAGTATAAATCCCCCGAAGACTTTGCGCCGGATGACTTCCGCCGCGTCTGTAAGTTGTCCTTGATATTGGAGCACAAGCAGACGAAACGAATCGAGTCTCTAATGTCTGGTGAACATATAGCTCCTAAATTCCAGGGCGAAACTTTTTCAAGAACAAGGCCATCGTGGAAGAGATTAAGGAGCTTGCGGTTCGGAAAAGGGTGCACTTTAGCTCAGATTGCTCTTGCCTGGGTGGCAGCTCAGGGCTTGATCTCCATTCCGGGAACGACCAAGGTCAAGCGTCTGGAGGAAAACTGGGCATCCAGAGACATCGAACTCACGGAGGACGACAAAGTGGCTCTGCGTAGCATTATCGACAATGCCAAGCTTCATGGTAACAGGTTCGACGCTGATCACGAGGCGACGGTTGGAAATTAGAGATGTAAACATCCGCAATTGCCAAGCCAGGTTGAATTTTGCGTGCGGAAGAACGTTAGAGGAACTAAACCGCTCGCACTCCCCCAGCAATGCTTCCGAGCTAGGCACTCCTACAGTTGTACCTCTCTCACAGCAGCAATTTTTACTGTGATTGTGTAGGAAATCGGAACACTCATGTTGTTGAATGTATTGCAGCAAGTCTCGCCGCGTACAATTATGTCATGCATGGCCCAAAAACCAAACTAAAAAACTCAGAATCGACGTCTAACGCTTGCGCTTTTCTAAAGATTCTGTCAATTAATTTTTCCCTCCTGAACAGTCCGAGGCAGTATGATATCAGTCCCACGACAGTGAATGTGGAAGGGAATACAAGGGAAATCTCTCCAGAGGGAATTTTCAGGGAAAGAGGTCCGCCCTGATGCGCTAGGTTCACATCCGTTTGAGACCCTCGATTTCGGCCCTTTGGTTCTGCTGGAACCCCATCACGTGTGAGTTAAAGGCTTTTCCCTGTTTTTGAGTCCGCATGTTGAAGGTCGTATGGGCATACGTCAATCCGAACCATCTGCATTGATGCTTCAGATCTGCGAGCCCTGCGGGAGCCTTTACCAAGCCAATCCTATGCCATGGCCAACTCTTCTCCTCCGGCCTCCCATGCCACTACATCCGTCGAAGCCTTTCCTAGGTCCTTGCAGTGTCATGATGGCGGCTGCTGGTGCCTGCACCTACCTTTTCGACAATGGCAAGTCCATCAACACGCTCATTCAGTTCACTTGTTCCTTCTGCTACGAAGGCCCTCTGTGTTGTCCGGCAGTGCCGAACTTGTTAGACGAAAGATGTGCCACGTCTTTACAGATCCAACCACGCGTATGATGTGCTTCAAGTGGCGAGGCTTCCCTACCTCAACCTCATTAGGAGACGGGGGATACCTCAAGAAGCATGTAAACCTGCGGGGTGCCTGTTGATGACGATGTGCGTCGGCTGGCGGGGCAGCCCCTGGCTGCACCCCCTTTTCACAGCATGCGCAGGGCGGGATCTGCAGACAGCCCGGCCGGAGATTTCAATCAGGTTGGCAGAGGTGGGGGGGGGGACCAGTCTCCAGCCGGGATCGACAGCATAAAGTGATGGCGTGAGGCTGTGACGGTGACTACACGTGTCGACTGCAGGCGGCTGTATGTGTGCTGGTGGCTCGAAAAACGAACCAAAGTATGGCAGCTTCACAAGAGAAAGCAAGTCGGAGTGAGAGAGGTTGGACGAATTGATAGATACGATACTGGAAGTTGCAGGGTGGAAAAGGCAGTCAGCCGCCAGGTTGTAACGATGGCTGGGGGGGCAGGCTTCGTGCTGATCGAGGGACAAGGGCAGCTAGCTGACAGTAGCACCAGCTGCGCTCTGTGAGACGCTGCAAGGCCCCTAGATCCGTCGGGGTTGTTCCGGATAGCGCGCCTCCAGTGCGGTCCCCTTGGCCTTGGGGAAGAGGGGCACGGGAGGCTGGAATTTCAGGGGCCTGCTCGCTGGAATGTCCTCGAAACCGACAACACAAACAGAACCCCTCGGCCATACGACCACACCGACATCCCCCCCGGCACCTCCACTGACACTGCCCAGCACCGCAGGGATTGATAGACTCCTTTGTTTGGGAGAGGCTTCTTCTGGTCTCGGATTTACATCCTTCCCATGCTCCTGGCCATGTGCCCGTCGTCCGACCGCCGAAGCAAATAAACAGAGCCTTGCCCCTAGACAGAGAATGGGAGGAGGCTGGTGATGCGCTGGCCGTCGTGTCGATGCAGCATCGAAGGCTTCGACCGTCTTCCCAGGTACCATACATGTACAACGACAACATTGGTCCGGCCTCTGATTTGACAGCCAAGGACAGCGCAGCCATGACGACGACGATACCTCAGCTACATGTCACGCTACTCTATCTCACCTCTCCCCCTCTGCCGTCGAATCGTGGGCCGGCGGGCCCTTCCCTGCGTGCCCCTCGCGTCCCGAGAGACATCGTGATTGGGGATCTGCCACTACAATGCCTCGTCGGGCCAGAGCACGGTGGATCGGGCGACCCAAGCACAGGATCCGATTCCCTGACTGACGTCGCTCGACACCTCGTCCAACGCTAATTGCTGATGGGACACCCTTTCATTGGGGAGGATCAATGGAGGTCTTGTCGCGGAACCGGTCCAGGGGGTCGGTCAATGGCTTGTGGACCGTCATGCTGCTCTCTCGGACTGCGCATTGCGTATAACCCTGGGTCCCCCCCGCCGCCATGTCTTGGGGTTTGACAGGTTCAACAATCGACGACAAGGCCTGTCTGCTGCTGCTCCTCCCCAGATTCTCTGATTCCCGTACGAAGTTCGGCAAGGCGCCATTGAGGCATCATCAAGACCACCCAACCATCCTTTCATCAGTCAAACGCGAAGCCTCTCCTCGCGAAACAACACCTTTCAAGATGCCATCTACGCTTCGTCTTTTGCAATGCGTCTGCCTTCTGTGGGCTACCGCATGTATGCTTCATTCACTTGCCTCTGTACTAATCATTACTAACATATCCTTCAGCTGATGCGGCTCCTACCCCAGCCCCCATCCATGAGCCTCGCTTCAGCGCCCTGGTCGCTGGCAACGTCTCCCTCCGCATCATGCCCCTCGGCGCCTCCATCACCTACGGCGAGGGCTCCTCCACTGGCAACGGTTACCGCCAGTACCTAAAGGACCTCCTCAACGTCGACGGTAACCCCGTTGACTACGTCGGCTCTCGTCAGGGCGGCGACATGGCGGACAATGACGTTGAGGGCTGGCCCGGCTACCGCATCGCCCAGGTCACGGAGAAGGCCAAGGAGTCTCTGCCCGACACGCTGCCGAACCTCGTCCTCATCAACGCTGGCACGAACGACTGCATCCAGAACAGCGAGCCCGAGACGGCCGGCGACAGGATGCTCGAGATGTTGCGCGCCGTATGGGCCGCCTCGCCGCGCGTCAGCATCGTGCTGAGCACGCTGCTCGTCAACAAGGTCGCGTCCGTCGACGAGTGCGTCCGCGGCGTCAACGAGCAGTTCCGCGCCCTCGTCGAAGCCCAGCAGGCCATCTCGAAAAAGGTCGTCCTCGTCGACTTCCACGCGCCCGAGGGCCCTACCCTCGATGACCTCGTCGACGACATCCACCCCGGCGACGCCGGCTTTGAGAAGATGGCTGCCATCTGGTTTGAGGGCATCAAGGACGCCGCGTCCCGGGGCTGGGTCGAGGAGCCCCAAGTCCTGCCGGGGAACGACACGAAGCGCAGCACCCTCGAGACAAGGGTTGGTGCCGCCCTGCGCTCGGCGACGACGGGTGCAAGGGAGCACGCTAAGGCCATGCTCTGAAAGAGCGGAGCGTTACTATAACACGGCGGGGAGCAATCATTGAAATTTCTACGGCGTTCAGGATAAGGTGGGTGAGACATCACGAGGCAACGCGCCAGAGTGCCGCGTGGGAGGTATTAAGGCGGCCGTCAGCCCTTGATCGTATTTAATGTGTAAACAAGTAGAGTAGACAGACGGATACGAGATCCGATATTATGTGCGCACAACGCCTTTAGTGATTATTCTGTCTGACAACACATGTCTGTGCAGTCATCGGTGCAGTGAGGAAAGTAAACGCAGCTTTAAATCAGTCATCCCTGCTTGGCACCGAGTAGGATCGATCCTTCGCGTTCCATGGTTTACTCCCTTTATCAGCGCCGACATTTCCCTATGTTCCTCATTTTACGTGCAGTCTTGGACTGTTGACACGTGAGTGCGCGGTTGCTGATAATGAGAGAGCCAAAACCGAACGACATGTGCAGGAGGCAGACAGACAAGATGTTTGTGGTTGGGCCTCTTTAAGTACACGTTGTGATTACAAGAACACACCACCGTCTTAAAGGCGGCCAGTTTATATATTTCCTTTCTCCAAATTATATAGGAATTACGCACATCAACAGCGTCTTTTCTGGGCAATCCCAATACAAGTGTCGACTTTCGCAGTTTGGGATGGGGATGTAGTGTGGTGCCAACTGGTCGCCTCACCTCGGTCAGCTGTCTAGCGCCCCTCACCGAGAACTTCTCCTCGGTGAACAGCCCCGTCAACGAATCCAAGACTGATTCGCGACGCCCCAGCCTTACGCTTGACAACCTTTGACCTCCCACATTTTAACCATAAGCATCCGCGCGAACTCGTTCTCGACAGCCCACACGAACCGAACACCCACTCCCCATCACCCGACATCAGAAGCAGACCTCGCACGATGGACTACCAGAACCGCGCCGGCTCCAAGTTCGGCGGCGGCGGCGTCGCCTCGCAGTCGGCCTCGAACGCCGACCGCCGCGAGCGCCTCAAGAAGCTCGCGCTCGAGACGATTAACCTCGACAAGGACCCTTACTTCTTCAAGAACCACGTCGGGTCCTTCGAGTGCCGCCTCTGCCTGACGGTGCACCAGAACGACGGCTCGTACCTCGCGCACACGCAGGGCAAGAAGCACCAGACGAACCTCGCGCGGCGCGCGGCGCGCGAGCAGAAGGAGGGCAAGGGCGCCATCGACCCGGCGACGGGCCTGCCGGCGGGCGTCTCGGGCGCCGGCTTCTCCGTCGGTCCGCGGCGGAACCTCGTCAAGATTGGCCGCCCCGGCTACAAGATCACCAAGATCCGCGACCCCATGACCCGCCAGCAGGGCCTGCTCTTCCAGCTGCAGTACCCGGACATTGCGCCCGACATCGAGCCCCGCTGGCAGGTTATGAACGCCTTCACCCAGCGCGTCGAGGACCCGGACCGCAACTTTCAGTACCTCCTCGTCGCCGCCGAGCCGTACGAGACGTGCGGCTTCAAGATACCCGCGCGCGAGCTCGACAAGCGCGACGACAAGCAATTCTCCTACTGGGATCCGGACTCCAAGGAGTACTGGGTCCAGGTCATGTTCATGTCCGAGCGCGAGGAGCGCTACGTGGCCGCGCCGGGTCTGAGTACGAGGAGGTGAAGCAGGGGAGGAGAGAGAGGGGGGAAAGGAAAAGAGAGAGGAAGAAGGGCTTGTATTGTTGTACGTGATAAAATGGGCACCCCTAGAGATGCTATGGTACGGACAGCTCAGGCGATCCTCGTCGGGTCAAGCCAAGGGCACAGCGGAGTTTGGTGTACTGAAAGGAACTAGATTGTGAGCTTTACTTCATCAAGAGCGACTGGCAACCAACAGGCAATGACAATCTTCATGTTGATAGCGTGAGCGTGACGCTTGATGCCTTGGCTGGCTGGCTGGCTGTTGCACACCTTTCGCATTGTAGTCTACTCTGCCGTCTTGAAGTGGCACTTGGCCAGCCCTCCTTCTCTCGCTTGAATTCGTTCTACGGTGATGTTTACCATCTAGAACCTCAACAGCATCTTTGGCTCTGCTCTCCGTCGGGGTGTTGCAGCACCCGCCTCATGCATCTCATCCTGTCACATACAGGCTCATCTAATACTTCTTCCACTCCTTCATTCCTCCAGCGCCCGTTTGAACACTGACAGAACAGACACAGATGCAACACTGACAAGCTTCCTTTCGTCATCTCTCTACGCAATGCAATCAAGGAAAGAACAGGACCACAAACACACGGCTGGGCAGCCGCAGGTTCAGCGAGTTTAGCGGAAGTTGTTGTCGAATCGCTTGAAGGTGTAACCGATGAAGGGCAGGCTCATTTCAGGGGTCTCCTCCACAGGGCCAGGCTGGCCAGCGGCGCGCTGCTGCACAGCCTGCGCCTTGAGCACGGTGGCGTTGTCAGTCTGGTCGATCTCGTCCGTCGGGAAGTACGTTGTGTCGATGGCTGAGGTGAGCCTGGGCTCGAACGGTGCCCTGATGCGACGCAGGCTGTCAAACTCGACACCGCGGAAGAAGCTGTGGGCCTTGATCTCGTGGGCGCCACCTCGGCCCAAGCGGTTCTCCGTGTTGCAGATAAGGCTAACGTTGGTCAGCAAGGGCAATCCAAGCCAGGCCGAAAGATAACTTACCTCCTTATCAGGTTCTCAGCCTCGGTTCCCAAGGTGATGTCGTCGGGGAAGTACAGCGTCTGACGCCAGTTCACGATCTTCCGATAGGTATCGTGGCTGTCCTCGGCGCAGAAAGGCGGCCAACCGACCAGGCACTCGAACATGATGGTGCCAAGCGACCACCAATCGCAGTCGTAGGTGTAACCGTGCCCGGTGAAGATTTCCGGCGCGATATAGTCGGGCGTACCAACGGTGGAGTAGGCCATGAGACGTCGCGACCTTCGCCAGTCATTGATCTGCGAACGGTTGCTGACCGTCAGATTGATCTGATCGAGAGCCACCGAGTTGCGGTCGCGGGGCCGGTTGGAGCGGCCCTGCATTAGCTGAGCGTAGTAGTTGTTGTCGTGCAGGCGTTGGAAGCCGGTGGAGAGACCGAAATCGGTCAGCTTGACGTGGCCACCTCGGTCGAGCAGAATGTTGTCGGGTTTGATATCGCTGGGAAAAGTAACAAAGTTAGCAGAGGGTCCCACAACAACAAAGTCATCCTACTGACCGATGAATGAAGCCCAGCTTATGGACGGCCTCGATCGCAAGCACAATCTCGGCAATGTAGAAACGTGTAATGTCCTCCGAAAAGATCTCATACTTGATAAGCATGGTCATCAGATCGCCGCCGGGCAAGAATTCCATCAACATGTAGAGGAAGTAGGAATCTTGGAAGGTGGTGAAGAGCTTGACGACCCAGGGGCTGTCCGACTCGGCAAGAATGTCACGCTCGGAGCGCACATGAGCCAGCTGGTCTTTTTTGAACATCTCCGTCTTGATGAGAGACTTCATGGCATAGACCTTGCCATCTTGCTTCTTCTGAACCAGCTTGACCTCGCCGAAAGCACCCTTGCCGATAATCTTCACGGTGGCGTAGTTCTCGGGACGATCTTTTGTGCGCAGGAAGCGGAGGTACTGGCCCTCCTTACGGCCGCCAGTCGACCAAATTTGCTCACGCCTCGATGCGGGTTGGTTGGGCTCCGCAAGCTTCTGCTCCATCTCGCTTTGCCTATGAGGAACCTGTCAGCGGTGTTGGCCAACATATTGAGGACCTCTCATACGAGTCTTAACCTACCTCTGGTTCCTCTCACGTGCGCGTCGTACACTGTCTTTGAAGAAATCGGCAGCAAGCTTGGAGCACTTGACCTGGTTGTTGTTGGCGTTCGAGCCGTACTTGTCGGGGTTGCGCTCAGGAGCACGGGCGAATTCGTCGACCGGCGCTGGGCTCTGCGTCGGCATGGGAGCGGCGGGGTAGCTCCCGTAGCCTGAAGGCTGGCCGGAGGCGCCAGCAGTACGGGGCCTCTGGGCCGGAGAAGCGCCCCGGGCGCCATAGCCGGGAGCAGCCCTCGCGGCACCTCCTAGGTTCTGGTGGGAAAACTGGTGAGCGAGGCCAGTGTTGGGGTCGTTGGTGCCCGGGGTGTTGGAACGCTGTTGGTAGACATTTTGAGGAGCAAAGTCGGTGGCCTGAGGCTGGGCGGGGTACTGCGGAGGGTACTGGTTAGGCACAAAGTAGCCTGGAGGGGCATAACCAGTGCCGTAGTGCTGTTGCTGCTGTTGCTGCTGCTGCTGCTGCTGCTGCTGCGGGGGGTGGAGGTTGTTGGGTTGCTGCTGCTGGCCCGAGGACTGCGGGAAGACGGGCTGCGGAAACGTCGAGGGCGTGGTGGGATAGTTGGAGCGATCGCCGGAGGGTGCAAGGCGATCGTTCCCGTTTCCGAAGTTGAGGTACAGGCGGTTGCTGCTGTTGCTGTTGCTGTTGTCCATGATGTCGGCGGGCTCAGGGGCGATGAGCGGGCAGAGCTAGAATCGGTCGGGTAGGAATGCCTCTCGGCAAAGGGTGGGGGGGGAGAGAGGTGGGATGCAAGACAGTCGAACACCTAGGCCGTAAGGACAAGGACCTTTGATGAGGTTCGTCGACGGTATTCTCCAGAGGTCGGATGGCTGTGGTGGATCAAAGGTGGAGGGCTAAACAATTGAAGTCTGTCAGCAAATGAAGTCGGAACCAAGGGCCTTGCGGGTGTTCCTACCCAACGAGCTACGGTAGCCGAAGAGCGCGGTTGAGGGGCGAATCGAAGACGGACCCGCAGACGGCCAGTGCAACAGTCGGATCGGTGAGAGTGCTTGGACGTTGACTGTTGTTGTAGATGGTGCTGCTCGCTCAGCCACAAGTGAGGCGCAAACAAGGGTTACGTTTTAGTCAGACGCAAGACGAAAGACGCTATCTCGGATGCTTGTCGTTGTTCGTCTATATCTGTATGTCTTGGATGTTGCTGCAACTCGTGTGAAGTGCTGGGCAGCTGGCAGCTGCACGAAGCGCAGATGCGAAGCGATACGCAGGCGGATGGACTCCCAGATAGAACGGAGAGGAGCGACGGAGCGCAGGAACGGAAGCGGAAGCGGAAGCGGAAGAAAGGCGAGGTGATTTTTCTGCTAAGCCCCTGTGAAGCGAAACATGATGGGTACAGAGGTCCAAGGTGTGTAGTGTGCTGCGGTGCGGTGCAGATGGTGTAGCGTTGCACTTTCGACCCCTGAGATGGATCTTGGTGGTGGAACTCTGGATGCGAATGGCCGTGCGGGGTTCCTCGAGGTTGCAAGGGGGGGAGGGGATGTTTACGATGGCGCTGTCCAATGGAAGCTGTGTGGTTGGAACAGTCTGATTGGTGTCGTGGATTGGAGGGGTAAAAAGGAGGCAAGTTGTCCCGGTCCGCCATGGTACATACAGCATGTGCACATGGCACCTGTCAATGGAACATCGAGGCATGCGTCTTTCACCGACTGTTGGGACAAGGCTTGTCTCTAGCTGCGAGGCCCGCAATGCTCCGGATGGTTCCCCATTCTTACGGGGTTGGGGCAGCGCGCGCCGAAGAAAGATGGAATGCACTGCTCTCCCTGCCTTGATACCATCGGGTACATGATGCATCCATGGGTACGTGATGCATCCACGGGGAGGTGATGCTGTCTTGGATGCCGGGTATCAGGAGGAGAAGCACCAGTCATCCAGCACTTCAGCACAAGCTCAAGCTCGTGCTCCCTTCCAGTGTCGGTGATCCGGCCGGTTATCCAGCGAGGCCGGCAGTCTCCCTAGCGCACAACCATTTCTGTAAAATGCTTGACAAGCTGGAAATTCCTCGGCAATTGCTTTCCAGATACTCAGGGCGTCTTTTCGACAGGATGAGGCTTTTCTAGATCTCTTGGCTGCAGCAGCTGCCCACAGTAATGGCCAGGTCTGGGAGGAGATACTTCGGGAGCAAGATTCTTCCTCCGGGACACTTCTGTCCCAGATTTGCAGTCTCTACAAAGGCCATTGGCATCGGGACAGGGTGAGACGCGAGACACCATCTAGAGAGCAATTCAGCAGGCCGATAAAGATCAACATACCAGCGATCTGAGGCAGCATCGTCACATATCATTGGACCATCATTGGACCTCTGTGAGCTGAGAGTGGCAGAATGGGCTAGTCTAAGAACAGTAGGCGGTCACGGACGCCGTCAAATGCCGAGGCTTCGCCGCCACGCCCGTTTTGGCTGGAACGACCCGTGCCGTTATCGCGCCTTGGTGAAGCTCTTATCGCGTCAAAATTTCCTGTCGTTTTCCCCCCTTGGTGACCATCTATCCAAACAGACGTGACGTGTGACGAGCGACTGTCCATCACGACCTTCGTTCTCTCAAGAAGAGATATCAAAGGGCCTCCATTTTCAAGACGATCTATCGCAATGGCTGACGCAAAACCTCCCGTCGAGCCTGCGCCGGCTTCGGTACGTCCTTGATCCAAACCCCATCTAATCATCGTTCCATCGCGAGATGCATCATGCTCACCTGTCACCAAACACAGGCCGCAACCCCTGGCACCGCCCCAGCCGCCTCTACCTCGACAACACATACCAAGGCACCAGGCTACAAAGTCCCCGAGAGAAACCCCGCCCTCCGCATGCTCGGCATCCCCAACCTCCCCAAGAAGCTCCCCTCGCGCAACTGGACCATCTTCCTGACCATCACGACGGCCTTCTCCGCGGCCGTCATCTATGACAAGCGCGAGAAGAAGCGTGCCACAGCCCGCTGGGCCCGTGCCGTCGCCCCGCTCGCCACCGAACCCATCGACAACCCCTCCCAGCTGCCGCGCAAGCTGACCGTTCTCCTCGAGGCCCCGCCCGGCGAGGGCCTGCGCGTCGCCCAGGACCACTTTATCGAATACGTCAAGCCCGTGCTGGCGGCGTCCGGCCTCGACTGGGACTTTGTCCAGGGACGCCAGCAGGGCGACGTGCGTGCCGCCGTCGCCGAGAAGATTCGCCGCAAGAGGCGGTTGGCCGAGCGGCCGGACGAGGAGCTGCTGCCTACGGAGGAGAACGTCCGTGACGCCGTGCGCGCGAAGAACCAGATCCCCGAGTACCAGGGCGACGCCGGCGACATCGTCATTGGCCGCAACGCCTGGAAGGAGTATATCCGCGGCCTGCACGAGGGTTGGCTAGGGCCCCTCGACGCCCCGGCGCAGCCCGAGCCCGAAACGAAGCCCGAGCCTGTGCTCTCCGCCGAGCCCGTCGTCACGCCCGTCGCCGACGCCATCGCCGAGACGGTGGAAGAGGCCGAGAGGAAGGCCGCCGACGCCAAGGCCGCCGAAGAAAAGGCTGCCGAGGAAAAGGCCGCCGAGGAGAAGAAGAAGGAGGAAGAGAAGAAGAAGCGCCCGCCCCAGCCACCGTCCTACAACTCGACTGCCGACTACGCTGCCGCCCACCTCCCGCCCACGCTGCCCGAACAGCTCGCGCCCGCGGCTCCCATTCAGTTCCCTCACATTCTCGGCTTCTTCAATACGTTTACACGACTCAAGCGCTTCCTGAATCGCCGCGCCCTGGCTGATGATATCGGTCGCGAGGTGGCCGCTGCCTGTTTTGCTGCGCACCGCGAGTGGCGTGAGGGCGAGCCCGGCGTGTCTTCGGATGACGACGAGTTGAAGCTCGAACAGCAGCGTGTCCTGGCGCACGAGGAGAAGAACTGGGTCAAGAGCGTGTGGGAGGAGGAGAAGGCGCCAGAGGAGGGTAAGGAGGCGGAGCCGCCGCGGGAGAAGGTCTGGCCGGAGTCGATGGTGCTGGACACCCGCATCGCCTCGCGCATGAGGAGATTCGAGGTTCAGCCCGAGGATGAGGCGCGTGCGAGAGCGATTGTCGTGCCCGAAGAGGAGATTGAGGGTTTCATCAAGGGCAGCTTGCGCTCCATCGCTCAGTGGGGCATGTCGGCGTTCGCGGCAGAGAACAAGGGACCCAACGTTGGTAACCTCGATGATGCTTGAACGAAGAGGGGTCGTTGTGGAAGGGGTTGTGTGACTACCTAATGTATGATACGCTTGGTGTGCCCGAGGTTCATGACTTCGAGGCGATTTGGATGTACAGTATAGGCTCCGCCTTGGTGTTGGGAGCTTGATCGACGCTAGAGTACCATCTGGCGACCAGATGGAGATAATGAGTCTCCCCTTTTGTTCTGTCTCCTGGCCTTCACTCATCGTCATCTGAATCATATGCCACCAGTCCCAGTTTTGGTGGCGGTGGACTCGCACTTGTTGGCTTAGTAGTGGTGGTTGTGACGCTGGTTGTAGTCCTTGGCTGGGCTGCTGCCGTGGCAGAATCGGCGGAATTGCCTCCATCGCCAGTCTTGTTGTCGCCCTTGCCACCCTCGCTCACCCTTCTCCTGGCCAGCCCCTTCACCTCAGAACCGCGTTCTCTCTTCCTCTTCCTCCCCACAGCCCATTCGTCGGTCCCATCATCTTCTGGCTTAGACTCCTCATCGACAGGGGTCTTATCTTGCACCTTCTGTCTCTCACGGAAAGCTTTCAGTCCTTCCGTCGTCTCCTCTCTGACCCTCTCCTCCTCCATCCTCTTCTTCTCCCTCACCTCGTCCAAAAAGTCAATCTCGTCATCATCCAAAGCGCGGAACTGGTTACGAATCTTGTTCGCCTCCTCAAACGCCGCCTCCTTGGCCGCTGCATCCTTGTAAGCATTCCTTCGGCAGACAGTCTGAAGGGGCCGAGTGACAGAGGCTGCAACCGACCTTTGTTCGCTTGTAGCACGTCGTACAAGCTCTTCTCGCCCGCCCTCGACGGCTTTCGCCCTTGCCTCCTCCCTTCGCCGCCTCTCGGCATCGAGCTCTCGCTGCACAGCCTCCCATTCGGCGTTGCCCTTGCTGCGCGTCTCTTGGGCTGTGTTCTTGTCGCTGGCGTCTGTAGTGACGACCTCGCCCGTCTCAGCGTCAATCTTGCCGCCGGAGACGAAGCGGGAGGACATGATGACGGGTACTGTGAGCTCAGTTCGACTGAAGTTCCAGATACGAAAGAGCTTAGAGGCCAAGTAGGAACAATGAGCGTAGGCTGATTCAATGGTTGGAGGCAAGATGGTGAGATCTGGAGCTGTTAAAGTTGAATGATGAGATGCCAGTCTTGAGCTTAGTCAGCACCCGTGCTCCCACGCGGAATTCCTTCACCCCCTGAGCTGGACATTTCGCATCCCTTACACCAAGGCAATGGCAGCGAATACAAGTTTATGTCGAGAAAGATCCAATTGATTTCGATTAGCGACTTGGCTTCATCGATATGGCGAGGGAAAAATTGACAGGAATCGGCAAGGGCATAGGCGGTCCATCACAGCCTGGCTTCGACATACATTGCGACCTCTTTCCAACCATACGAAGTGTGTTGCGATTCTTTCAATTCTTTGTGGAAAAACCAGTTGTACGATAGGATAGACTACACAGACCTATCTCGCTCGAGAGGAGCATATGGAAGATTTGTATAATGTGACATGAACCAATCGAGCTTGCTGACCTAAAATGCAACAAGAAGTAAAAGAGACAGAAGAACACCTCCGATTCTGCAAAGCGTATCGGCACCAGCCGTGTAGACGACATCTGGAGCGTCGGGGGTTGTTTCGCCCTGTGACCCATGCTCAGCGCCACTTGGAGGCTCGACTACCGTCGCATCGTGAGATCCATGCTCTGTACCCCTAGAAGGCCCAGTGGCTACCCAATCATCAGGTCCGTGTTTGATACCTCTTGAGGGCGCGGCGGCTTGTGTCATTTCGGGCGCATAGGGACTGCCTCCATTAGGGAAGGTCAGCGTCGCTGTGATGGGCTCTGGGCCGCAACTGGTACACGTCTCTACCGCCGTGGTAAAGCCTGCAAGAATAAAGGTCGGGTCCGTCATTGTCGGGATGGCTGACATGCCGGAATAGACATGCTCGACCACGTAAGGCCTGTCAACGATGCCGGTAGGACAGAAGGCAGACAGGGTGGTTGTGAGGCGGGTCGTGTGAACGCATACTGCGCAGTCGCATTGGAAGCAGTCGGGAACGAAGACGGTGACAGCAGTGTCTGGCACATGGAAAGACTTGGTGGGTGTTGCAATACTCGGTGTGACAGTAATGCAGGTCGTGATGATGCTGGTGGTATATGTGGAGGATTGGGCAACGACGTGGAGCGACTGTAGGAGGGCCGTTAAAACTGCAAGTGACTGCATCATGCTCTTCATTTTCATGACTGAAGACTGTTTCTGGTGCGGACGTGGATATTGGGAAATGCACAAAGGAGACTGTTGGCGGTGCGCACGACGCGCAGTTTTCCGTAGTATTGGCGGGAGGCAGGTGAAGGATGTACTTAACCCGTGGTGGTCACTCGCGATCATTTCATGTTTACTCTATCATCAATCCGGCATGTCGTTCGACGCTTCCAGCCTGCAAGTGGGTGGAATGGAGGCAGAAGTGTCCAAAGTCTAATGCCAG
>NW_003315032.1:1671461-1681688 GCF_000150825.1 Verticillium alfalfae VaMs.102
TCTCATCATCATCCTTACTACGGAGTACAGTTAGAGTGTTTCCATGACCCGTGGCGTTGTCTGTGCCAAGAAATGAGACGAGCTGCTATTTGACCGAGGCCGAAAGCCTTGGAAACGGCTGCTGAATGCCATTGAAGGAGAATTGCTGGCTCGTAAAGTGAGACATTGTGCTGCTTGTTGTCCGGGACATCGCGGGTCAGATGAGACAAGAGTTTGATCGGAATTCGTTCTAGTGCGCATACACCAGCCACGATTCGAACGTGAACTATAATCCAGCGGCATTCCGATGTCAGCACCTTCCGAGCCTCTGTAGATGCAACAACGCAAAGCGCCAGTGGTGGAGAACAGTCTACCATTCGACTTGTGGTCCCCGAGGGGCCTCGATCCCCTGAATATGGAATGCGGGAATCCCTTTTCGAATTGGAATGAAACATCCTTCAGGCGAAGGATATTCAGGGTTCGGGAGTGATGATATCCAGCTGGATGGCGAAATTCGACAACTACAGGTTCTTGGATATGGCAGTCAGCTTACAAAACGAATCCAAGGCCTGAACAACCCCATGCTAGAGGTGTCCGACCTTCGTCAACACAAGGGTTTCTCCTCATCCACCACCAGAATCTGGCGGCAATAGGTCGACTTGCCGGCGAATATGATGTTTCGTTATCTTTTCTCATCTCTCGCTTTGGCGAATTGTTGTCATGGACACAATCAGCTACACAAGGCAAACATACAAGCTCGTGCAGACCTGCCGGTTGAGTTTTGTTACACCTATACAACTACCTTTTTGGTGCCAGTAGACAATGCTATTCAAACGCCAGCTCCCATTCCGATCAAGTCACCGCCAGCTTCGTTCGTCACGATAACGCAACCATATACCGGACTTGACCCTATCACAGGTCCTACTGCTGTTACGACGATCGCTCCATCTGGGACAAACCCGGGTACGGTTATTGTCCAGACGCCAACATCAATCCCTCCGTTCCTATTACCCTCATTTGTCACGACGACAGAATTATACACCGGAACAGTACCCATCACCGGGCCTACTACGGTCACAACCATACCTCCATCCGGCACACATCCCGGTACAGTCATCATACAGACGCCTGCCTCTCGCTTTCTCTTCCCACCCTCGTTCGTCACGACGACAGAGCCATACACTGGAACTGTACCAATCACGGGACCAACCACTGTCACAACCATACCCCCTTCGGGCACAAACCCTGGAACTGTCATCATCCAAACGCCGGGCTCAACCATCACGACGACGCAGCCTTATACCGGGACTATACCTATAACTGGACCTACCACCGTGACGACTATACCAGCGTTCGGCACGAATCCTGGCACCGTTATTGTTCAGACGCCAACATCTGTTCCAGCGTCCTTCCGCCCACAGTCTACCGTAACAATCACACAGCCATACACTGGCACTTTCCCCATTACTGGGCCTACGACCATTATCACGATTCCTGCGTCTGGAACAGTGCCTGGTACTGTTATTATTCAGACGCCGACATCAGTTCCTGTGCCACCCCAGCCGCCCTCCACTGTGACGATCACTCAGCCATATACTGGCACCGTTCCTATCACAGGACCTACGACCGTAACGACTATTCCCCCATCTGGGACAGTGCCAGGGACTGTCATTATCCAGACGCCGACATCAGTTCCTGTACCGCCCCAGCCACCCACTACTGTGACGATCACTCAGCCATATACAGGCACTGTCCCTATTACAGGGCCCACAACGATCACCACCATCTCTCCATCCGGCACGGTACCTGGAACAGTCATCATTCAGACGCCAACCTCAGTTCCTATACCGCCCCAGCCACAGTCGACCGTGACAATCACACAGCCGTACACTGGCACCGTCCCCATCTCAGGACCTACGACTGTTGCGACTATCCCTGCCTCAGGTACAGTGCCCGGTACTGTCATTATTCAGACTCCCGCGTCCCAAGTCATTCCCAGTGTGAGCAACGCAGCACCCGAGCCCAGCAGCTCAGCACCAGTACCTAGCAGCTCAGTACCGCCACCCAGCAGCTCAGTACCGCCACCCAGCAGTTCAGCGCCAGTACCTAGCAGCATCTCAAGCGTCCCAAGCGTTGCCTCGAGTGTTGCCTCAAGTGCTACCCCAAGCCAGAGCGCGATTCCGAGCGATGCCTGCGAGCCGGCCCTTGTCCAAAATTGCCCAGGTTCAGGACTGGATGTTAGCCTTTACGCAAACTCATGGAGCCCACTCCTCGGCTACGGCGTTCCTCCCGTCAGGAACCCGACAGGCGGCGTCGGTCCTGACTACTATCGACCGCTCACACCCCTGGACACCGGCGTGACGAATGAATTGTCGTTCCCGGCACCTGTACGCCCGCCTAACAACCAGGGAGTTCGCTTGCCTGAGCAGCCTGCCATCAACTACTTCCCGACCGCTACGTCGACCTACGCTGGCATGACATTCAACCCAAACAACATCACCCTCGTGTACACAGGCTACTACGTCCCCGCCAGCAGCGGCACGTACGAATTCTGCTCCGCCGATGCTGACAACGTTGTAAACTTTTACTTTGGCCAGGCGGCGTTCCCCTGCGGCGACGCGTCTGTTACCTCGACACCAGCCGGCATCGATCCTACAATTTATCAGGCCTTCGGCTTCACCCCCGCAACCGTCTGCGTGTCGAGAGATCTCGTGGCCGGCTTGCCGTACCCGATGCGTATCGTCTACGGCAACTACGGTTTGCCTGCGGGTTCGACCGTCACGATTGCTCCTCCTGGGGAGGCCGGGTCTTCCACTTGGGCTGGGCAGTTGTACGAGGGGACTTGCACGACCTTGACGCCACCGACGAGATTCAAGCAACTGTAATGTCATCCCGGGTTGGCAATAATTTATTTTGTACCGAGGCAAGGCAGATAGAATCAATTAGTTTTGACGCAGGGAGCATGAAAGAACTTTTCCCCCACACAAATAGTAGTGAATTTCGACAGCTACTCCAGATATTGGAGACTATTTCAGGTCGCGGTTCATATGTGAGAGGCTGCAACGAATCGACTTGGGCCAGCAAGGCCCGGGCACGTCTAACGTGATATAAGTCTATCGTAACTGTTTTTTAAGATGTCTTCCCTTAGCCCTTTGGTACCCTTAAAGGCGTGAAACTTCGCGAAGATGATGATAGGATCACTACCACTAGCACCGAGGTTCAAACGTTAGAATTTATAAGCCAGTTGTTGAAGGATATGTCGTGTTCCAGCGTCTTCGCCCAGGTAAGCAATGCCTTTGTATCCGCACCAAGATTAACCTTGGGTCAGGTATGCCTAGATGCCATGAGAGCTCTACCGCGGCAGAGAAGTTTCTGACAACAATGAACGTGCCGACATCGTCAGGTCTCAAAATTACCCTGTTGATCCCTAAGTGGAAATAAATACAGCTGGAGATTATCACTCGTACACCTGATCTCACAGAGTCGGTAACACGGTGCATCTGGTAACGAACTAGAATCCGAAGAAAGTTAATTCAGAACGCATCAAGTCAAATCCAAATCTCTCTGTCTCCCTCCCTGCACCTATCGACTGCTCCTAAGCTCTGGGGGTCCGCCAAGGCAGCCTACTGTCTTTGCCACATACTCGAGATCCAAAGGCTCGTCAACGAAATGCCGAAATAGAATGGAGACGCGCAAGCCAACACGCCGTTCTGAATTAAAACCCTATGTGAGCCGCGCGGGCCCAAAAATTCGCGAAGAATTGCCCTGGGCCAGTTACAGAAGTCATGCGCGTAAGCTGCCGACGTGCTTGTCCTTACCTCGTACTTGAGACGGCAAATCTCAGCACGACACATTACGTCTGAGCTGCTTGCACTGATTGCTTCATGCCCGTGGTCCCATCGGCTTTGGACTTCCAAGAGGCCCGTATCCCTCATGAGCCGGCCTACGTGTTGTTTTCTCTTCAGGACGCAGTCATCGATCTACCATCCAGGTTCAGAACCCTGGAGCCCGATTTCCCTACACGGGCTGAGCGTCCTGTATCTCTTAGGCTTTTGTTGGGCTATCAGCAGGCACGAACCAGTGCTGGTTTCCTACCAGACGAGCACCTCTACCACCTGTCTGTCCTCCGGCAAATGCTAGCTGGGCGAAGAACATCCAGAGCAGAAGATGAGGCGCTGTGCATTAGCACGCTTCTCAATCTTGCTTCAGATGTGGCTGACAAGATCATCTGTTCAGCTGGGGAGGCGCGCATGGCTGCAACATGGGACCACCTGCCCACCATACCGTTTGGGATCGTCTTCTCCAAGTCGACGAAGAAACTGAACATTTAGGGGGTTCAATGGGCGCCGTCGACATTCACGGGCGACTCGGACACCCGCCTCCAGCATTGGGAGGGGCCCAACGTACCTGAGCGGCGCTGCCCGCGCAACGCAACCCCAACGGGTCTCGACATAAGCAGACCGGCAGCGCGTCTCGGTACGTGCGACGATCGTTCCCGGCGAAAGTTCAATAAATTATATCATTTACAGTATTTTCCAGACGGGAAGGTCTTCGTGTTGCGCGACCAGTTCGTGGTTTGGTGTGACAGTGCGCTGGAGGGGTGTGGCACGCCAGACCGCAGAAGCTTTCACCCAAACGAAAGTTCATGATCATCACGGAAGAAGACCTGCAAACCAACCTGATATCACAGCCGGACGAAACGAGCGCGTTCAGTCCGCTCGTAACGGGGCAGAGCTTGCTGGCATCGTATCACGAGCGTTCCATACGAGGGGCAGAAGGGGGTCCCATTCGAGCCAGGGTCCATCGCCACGTCCCTTGCACCATGGTATTCGAGAAGCAGAATGAAGCTAGAGCGTTACTAGTGGCTTTGACAGACGATTTCTGTTCAGGAGCTCTAGCGGAAGGAGACCAGGAGCCCAGTTCTGATCTGGCCATGAGACGTTAGCCAGTAGATGCTATGGTAGGTTTCCTGAGAGATCATCCGAGTGTTCTCGATCTCATGAAAGCCATCCATCCATGTGCCCGGGCAGTGGGGGGGGGGGGGATGCCGACCTCGCCGTACGCCACCGTGTTGACCTTGTGCAAGCCGTCGTCGAATATGGTGATTTCCTCTCGGTAAATACGACTATAACAGACAGAATCTGGTGCCTTGTGATTAGTCAAGTTTTTGATGGATACATGTTTACGAATCATCGTGAGCGTCCAAGAAACGAATGAGGACTATAGTGTTGGCTCAAGACCGTTAGATTAAGGATAGCTAAGGCACAGCAGACGACGAAGATCGAGTGTAATTTAATGTTTCATGTTTTAATCTGTCTCCTAATCTCACGCGGCATCGAAGCGGGAGACCTGGTTGGGCCAAGAACAAAAGAACACCCATCCCAAAGTCAACGCTGAACAACCGTAACCCTAATGTTGTCTCCCCCGTTTTATACTGAATGCCTGTTGCCCGCCGATGAGAGCCCTCTAAAACTCATAAGAAACAAGTGCCATGCACGCCGGGCGGCTGGCAGGTGAAGAACGTAAGACAAATTTCCAACCCGTGTGAGAGTCCGACTCTCCGATTTCACCGATGCAATGCAGAAATAACCTCCTCCCGTGTAAACCTGTTTTCGCGAACCCCTTGCAAAGAAAAGCAACCGCAGACTTATGTACCGGGCAGAAGAAAAGGACTTTTTGTGTAACGAAAAAAGGGAAGAAAGGGGAAATAATTACAGCAGAAATTGACTCATGGACACCAGAGCCAAATGAAACAAATCTATCAAGGACGCCAGTCCTGGGAATCGTGAATCGACTCTTAAACGCCGCAAGCTGAAGGTCGATCCGTATACCGAAAGAAGGTGAAGGAAATGTGTCATTAAGGGCAGACCCAGAAACGGCATTCTGAGGTCAGGATCCGAGCCCGTGTCGTAAAATGTGAGCAGCCATTGTGGAAGACTGTCCGTTCAGTTTCGATGGTCGTCGGAATATGCTGCATCGGCAACGCTTTTTTTGTTGTTCCGTCGTAAGGGTATCTGAAGAAACGCATCGTCCTTTATTCCGTAAAACAAGAAATACCAAGTGCCCTGGCTTGGGAACAACGGATCATGCAAAACTTTTCTTCAATGTCGTCAACGCCTCAGAATCTAGGCAGACCCAGAAGAGCAATTTCATCAGGATGCACCATGATTGTGCTCTAGCTCATGACAGGCTGGCCAAAAAAGCCGTGCTGCTTGGCGGGAGCCACACAGTTCGGGCAGCTACACTCCGCGATGCCATGTTCCCACATGCCCTGTCCTTGATTGAAGGCGTAGTGCTGGGGGTAGGTGGCGTGGCGGTGGCCGTAGTAGGAGGCGTGCGCAACAGGCTGCTGCTGGTAGCGTGCATTCCATTGCCCATTGGCGGCAGCAGAAGAGAACCATTCATTGTAACGCGCGTTGGCTGAGGAAGCCGAGTTCATGTACTCAGGAGTGCCGTAGCCGGAATCCGGGGGAGTGAGAGGCGCGGAGGGCCAGCCCATGCTGGACGAATTGACAGACCAGTCAACAGGGCCCATGCGATAAGAATGAGTCTGAGCCATGTCACCACGCTTGATGGACTGGTAGCGCTCATACTCGGCGGCTTGTTGCTGAACCCAAGCGTTGTATGAGTTGCGCCCACTGTATCGTGTGAGATCGGTATCAATGGCAGGTACCAGAGATGCGAGCCTATCCCGGTTGGCACGAGCGACGGCCTGCTCTTTCAAGACCTTCCAGTCGTCCCAGCTCTTGAGCCACGCGTTGTAATCCCGGCTGAAGTCAAGATTGACATAGAGCCCGAAGCTGGACTCGACGAGCCACTTCTTCTCCATGGCGTTAAGTTCGGTGACCGCGATGCCACTAACCTCAGCCCAAGAGCGGTTCTGGAACGTGTTGTCGTCAAGGAACTTGCTCGCGAGAATGAGCGAGACGGTAGCCATGCGCCAGAGGTCAGCATCAGTGATGTGGTAGACGCTCTGCTCAGGCATGTTCATGCGCTTGGCGAGGTAGTTCATACCCAAGAGGATGGTGCTCTTGGGCAGACGCGTCGACGATAGGATACCGGCGATGAACTTGCGGAAGGAAGAAGAAGCCGCGGAGCCGGGAGTCACGACGCTGGTCGCCATTTCCGCGACAAACTCAGCCATGTGCTCGACCTCATAGTCGAGGACGGCACAGACTCCTCCTCCAGCCATGTTGGCGGTTGATCAAGAATTCGACGAGGATCTGGGGATCTCGTCGAGATGTTTACGCTTTGGTTAGAAAGCGTAAGGATGACCGGTGGCAACGAGTGGCGATGATGGAAAGACTGGCAGATTGCTGGCAAACGCGCGGCAAAGGAAAGGGGATGGCGTGACGTCTAGTAATTCCGGCTCTCCATAAATGAGATGCTGATCCGAGTTCTACTTTGAATGCGGAGTGAGGCTGGTATGAAATGAACGTCGATGACTTCCGTGTGAGACGTGTATTAGGTGTCGTTTCGAGAGCGAAGCCGCACAAGTGGGTGAGAGCGCGAACCGGGTCGATCAATGAAGATGATGGGAAGGGCGCAGAAGGGAGTCGATCGGCAAATGATGCTGCAGAGGCAGACGAATTAGTAAACAGACTATCAGTGGTAAAGCAAAACTGTGTTGTGGAAATCCAACGAAATAAAAAAAAACGAGTCGTCTGTGCCTGGACCTGATACACTGTTTACGTCCTGATGCGTCAAACAAGGACGGGCCGGGACTTTCGCGTCAAAGGCTGCGTGTATGCTAAACAGCTGCGTCTGGATTGTTCGGACGACCCATGCCGAGGGACCCTTGCTCAAAGTGATAGAGCCCTGTCGTAGTCCGCGTCTCTCATCCGGAAGAAGACCCAACTGGGGACTGCGAAGGTGCGACGGCTCAGAGGAATATGCATCTCGTCTTTCGTGTGAGAGCTGTTGATGACCTCGGTATTCGACTTCTTACTCCTTGCGTCATGGTCGAAAGTGTATAGGATTCCAGCCAGGGCAGAGAGGCAAGCATCGACTAGGACAGAAGCATAATCTGGGAGTGTTGACAAACCTCGTAATGAAAGAGCACCGCGAAAGACTCAAGAAAGAGGAGGCTCGTTGATATCGTTAACGCTTTTGTTGCGTAGTTGGATATTCGTTGTTGACCGAGATCGCGAAGTGCGAATGTACGACAGAGAATGATATCCTAGGAGGCGGAGGCGGGTCGACGACTACTCGAAGGCAAATCGGTTGGTCGAGGACACAGGATACACGTCGTGATCGTCAACGTAAGGCTCGTGTTCGCAAAAGGAGAACCCAGAATGTGTTGATGGGAGAGAGGAGAGTTGGGGGGGAGGAGGCGAGTAGAGGTCGAGACGAGAGAGGAGAGTGTGTAGAAAAGAAAAGAGACGGGTTGGCAAGAGAGGATGACGGAGGGAAGAATAGCTAGTGTTCGTGGACGGGTTGGGATCCAATGTGAAGGTCTAGGGTGGACACCACCAGATGGAGGAGCGGGTCTTCGGGGAGACAGAGAGGACTACGGATTGAGGGTGCGGTAAAAAAAGGTTGGAGGTGTGTGTGGGCAGAAAATGAAGGCCTGGCGTGGCGGATGGGATGGGATTGGCGGCAGGGCAGCGGAACGAGCCAGTGGAGGCCCAGGCAGGCGCGCGAGGCAAGTGCGAGAGAAACCCAGTCCTGTTCCAGTGACAGTGGTGCAGGGTAATGAAGAACCCCGGCAAGTTCAGTGGACAGTGAGAGCACCTAGCGGCCAGCGAGAGTGGACAGGTACGATGGGGCAGGCGCCAGGTGGTTCGGACTGTCCTCTATTGGTAAAGCACCTACCTTAGCTAAGGCACCTTACCGTAGTAGACGGGCAAGGGTCGGTGGAGGAGGGACAAGTACACCTCCGTGCACTGTGCCGTCATGAATAAACAGTCAGGCAGGCAAATAAATGTAGGCACACAGGTACCATGTAGACACAAGCAGGGAGGGGAGGGGAGGAACGTGTGTACCCAAGGTACCTACCTACACGAGAGCGCCTAGGAGACCCTTTGGGTCGCTGGCGCCGAGTGACCCCTTCTCCTTTCTCCTGCCCTTGCCCACACACACCCAATCTGGTCCAGACAACCTGGGATCCCCCACTTTGGTAACCCCGTACCAGTACTGTTACTTCCGGTCAGGCGAGTAATGAGAACGGGGGCATCGAAGGACTACCAGGGTGGACAGAGCCTACGGCCTGCGTGTCACTGGTCACTGGTCACTGGGGGACAGTTCGTTCACCTCCACATGCAGCAGCAGCAAAACATCGAGAGTGGGAACGCCAGACCCCGGCCAGCAGCAATGTGCAACGTAATGATGAGGGGGATTTATTCCCTCGTGCTCCTCTTCGTCTGGCATCGACCCGGCCCTGGGAACTGCGTTACTGCGTTGCTGCATGTGCTGGAACTTGCTTCGAAGAGGCATGGCTCAGGCTTGGGATGGGACGGGACATTGGCAGAGGCTGGCAGGAACGAGCCAGTGACAGCCGCCGAGACTGAAGGTGGTGTGGGCGGACCGGTGGAGGAGGAACATGGAAGGTGTAGGAGGAGTCGATGCAGCTTGGAGGGGGGCGTGGTTTTGTGGCTCTTCGAGCCAATGAGCCTGGTGGGTCCGTCAAGCTGTGGTCCCAAGCTGCTGCGCCAGTAGGAAGGAACAAGGGGAAAACAAGTCCAGAGGGCGTCATTAGAGATCAACTGGGCGTTGTTTCAACGGTGTCATCGTCGGACCGGCCAGATTGCAGGCCACAAGCATCCTCTGTGGGCTGATCTCGCGCGCCCAAGTACCCGAAACATGTATTACAGTACAAGGCAAGGCCGATTGCCAGGTACCTGCATACCTATCTTTATACCTGCCTACTCATAAGCAGGTGCATACCTGCCTGCTCGCCTGGTTGTACCTGGTTACCTACCCAGGTCAGTCAGTCAAGTCATTTGCTCTACAGAGAAACTGCGCAGGCATACATCAATTTGAGCTGCCTCCGAGGAGAGGAAGCCCCCCCGGAGCAGGACGGAGAATGCGAAAGCTCCGAGATGAGCGAGGTTGCAGGTTGACACTCTCGAACAGGTGATTAACAAGAAAAATTCCACTCAGGGCGGCATCTGTTGCTTTTCGTTGAGAAACGAAACTAAAGGGTCTCGCCATCCGCCTGAGGCCACCACAAATGCCGCGTAACAAGTATGAGATCAGGGTCTCCCTCATCTTCGGCCACCACCTTTCCCACTCAAATGAGCTCGTTTG
>NW_003315032.1:1681861-1700827 GCF_000150825.1 Verticillium alfalfae VaMs.102
ACCGAGGCGCGGTCTGTGAGCCCGAACGAACCATCCCGGCGGCAACGGAAATGTCAGTAGTAGCCCATGTGGACGGCAAGAAAAAAAAAAAAAAAAGGGCGTGCAAGGGCATGCCCCAGATCACGACCCAATTCGCCTGTTGTCCAAAGCGCTCCAGCGTTAGCGTGGCCTTGGGAGTGGGATCGGCCTGGCAACTGGCGCGCTTTCGCTGCTGCTGGGACGAAGTGACGGTGAGAGAGACTGAGCCGGGTGGCCCACCAGTACTTCGGCGTACTAGCTTGGCTGTGTTAGAGTTTTGTCACACGAACGATACCATCTGTGCAGTCACATCTGGCCTCGCTCTCAAGGTATACTTCCTGCTATGACCAGTCTCTGTGATGAGTAAGGGACTTGAAGGTACCTGACTGGGCCCCAACAGTGCACTGCCGTACAGTCCTTGGTCGTCTAGTGACTGTGCTGGGTATCCTGCCCCCCGCGGGGATCGGGTGGCGAAGACCTTTGCTTGCACAGTACGTCACTTGTTGATGCAGTAACTACCCACTTGGCTGGTGCACCGCCTGGCACTTTCCCCTTCCCCAAACTAGCTGGTCCTCAGTAAGGTACCTGTATTGTTGTGGTTTCTTTTCCCCTCCCGCAGATTCCGTTCCTGAGGAGCCTCCCACACCAAGACATCTTGGGAAGTAAGATACCATAAAAATCGTCGCCAAGGGATCGTCACAAACCTGGTATATGCTTCTGCCCAGCATGCCGCTGACCGTCCTTCCGCTCCTCAGATGACAGCCTCATCCTTTTTTTTTTCTTTAGGCATGCTGACTCACTGCTGTTGAAAGTTGGCTGATTCAAGCAGCCCAGAAAGCGATCCTCGAGGCACACAACAGAACATAGGATCAAGAAAAAATAGACCCCCCACAATGGCATACTAACGTCAACGCTTGACAGCGCGATTGGGTGCGCCTCGGGAATGGAGCAGCCAAGTCCACCAAAATATCCTTGGGGGTGATGCCCTGCACTACCGAGGAGCAAACTACATGGTAGTTACCCTACCTCGCCTGGAAGATTGGGGAAACGCACTGCCTGTCACGCGTCTGGGTGCCACGGGTCATGAAAGAGGGTACACCAAATGCAGCTCCTGGGTGCCTACGAGGTCAGCAACAGAGCCCAAAATATCCCGCACTCCGTACAGTATTGAGACTGTGCGCCTAGTCGCCTTCGGCGGAACGTCCAGGTTCGTATTGTCCCACTATCGTGCCTCGCTGAATCTCTGCTAGATGTCTCGCAGGTCAGAGTAAACCAGGCCGCACTCCAAGCCATCTCCATGTCCCTACCCCGTCCAGGTGGCCCTCCAAAAAATGACTTGCCGAGCTGGCATCTGCCTGACATCAACCGGCGCATCAAAGAGCGTCCGAGGTCTTCACTACCGCTCAAGGATACCCACCCATCCGGCTCCTTTCAATATGTTCGATTCCTAAGCGTCCATCACCCTTCCACTACGGAGTTCCAACTCTCGGCCATAATATGCTAGACAGATATCGTTCCAATGCTGGGGCTCCCTGTCCGTGCCCTTTTCAGGATATCGACCAGAAGCCTAGGGCCCAGGTCTGCGGTGGCCCGTGGTTTCTTATCCTCCTCTCTTATTTGCCTGCATGCCAAAATGAGTAGGACTTAGTCCCTGAGAGAAAAAGGACTAGTCCAGCACTGAGCTTTTGCTTGACATGCAACTTAGTCGATGGCAGGCGAATGCGTGGCGAAATAGTGTCATCTGTCAGGTCAGCTGCGTCGTCTTTTCGGCAGGCTCGCGTGGCTGGCGCTGTGAATGTGCGCTGGTGCCTTGCGAATGTCGACCACTCTTTCCCCGTTGACAGACGCGCGAAAGACTGCACAGACCGGCCTCGCTTTGGCACTCCCTTACCTGAGCATGCCGCCGCCACAGCCCACTCGGTGCCTTGGGGATATGGTGACGCTTCGTCCACACTTGATCTCAGCTCATCAGCAAATTCCAAATCTCCCACCACCCCAAGGTTCTGTCGTATTGCCACCACGGCAGATTCAGTGGTCAGTTTTTGGGCATCCTTGTGAGAGCATTTTCGTGAGATGATTCTTTTGAGAGTCTCAAAGTCGAACCAGTTGGCCGAGGCAGAACGCCGGCCTGTCCAGTCAGACGATGAATAGGTGTCACTCAGCTCAGTTTCTGGCTACACGGCCAATCGGAGCCTGATTATTTCAGACGGTTTGCCTAAGGGTTGAACTCCAGCAGGACCCGAGATGTGAGATCTGTGCCCCACAGGACTAATCGTGAGCCTTCCCCCGGTGCCAGCGCACGCCCCCTCTCGACTCAGGCCATCAAGCTCATGTTCCTTTTGCTGCGTTTCTAGAAGCCCTTAGTGGGGCTCTATACTATGGATTTCGATGATGGCTCTATGGGCAAACCGGTACTTTCCGTTCGTAAAATCGATGTTGTCAAGAAAGCTGTTGCAAGATGCAACTAGCAAGCCGTCAAGGGATATTGTCGAGTAAAGGCATGTAAGGGGATGGCAAGCGGGCTCAGCCTCTCATCACCCGTGCGGGCCGTCGACATCACTGCACCGCCTCATCAATGCTGCAAGCCTCGTCTCTCTGAGCCTCGTGAGGCACCGCCGATCTGTAGGTTGAATGAGACCCAGAGACGGAACAGATTCTGAACACGAGCCATCTCCAATAGATGACCCCTATGGGCACCAACGCTGTCTTTGATTGACAAAACAACCTGACTGCCGCCACCTGTCATCATCGCTCTTGATTTACGGCATGAATGTCTTGTGCGGATATCCCTGTCATGCTTTTCCTGGACAACCGAGGGTCAAAGATCGCCGGGTCCTGCTAACTCAGCGTCAACTTCGGGACCCACAAGGGTCCAGCTCCACCGGCGGACTGGGAGGGATGCCCGTCGATTCGCGACTAAAGCTCTGGTGGGCCATCAGGTGTTGTTGATCGCAGGGAGAGTGTTTTTTTCTTGACTTTCATTCTTGTGATGTAAAGCAAGGCCCAGACACCACAACAACAAACCAGCCCCAACACCGTGACGCCTCCCCCGCCTCTCTCTTCTCCATCGGGCGACCCCTGAGTCCACTCATGTTGGCAAGCTTCGGCAGGGTTTCCCAGATTACCAGATCACTTGCATATCCCAATTAGTGAGAGGAATTTCCCGCATCTGCTCACCGCAACGCGCAGGTCAAACTAGGCTTGGTAGGCTTGGTAGGCTTGGTAGGCTTGGAGGCTTTTGGGAGGGGGCATGCGCCGAAAGCGCCGACAGGCTTTCAAATGCCCCCGAGTCCTTACGCGGTGCTCTTCGCCGAGCGCTCGGTGGGAACCACGCACGTTTGTTGGACGATCTGACCTGGACTCGTCACGACGCATCCCTTACCACTGGCTGTGCTGGGACCAGCGCTTGAGCGTATACAGCGTGGGGTATTGTCTCATTTGCAAGTCGACTCCTGCTGACTCCGAACCGCTGGTGCCGATAGCAGCCGTCTGTACAGTGACTATTCTACATCTACATCACCGACAGCCGGCTTTGGCAGCTGGTCTTTTTCTTGAGTCAAGGGGTGATCCTGCCTGTAGAGCTCTTGCGTGAAAAGCGGAAGAAAATTGGACCACGCTGGCGCAAGATGCCGAGACTAACGTATTGTAGCCATGAACTACTGGATTGTTGCCGTCATCCTCACCCAACACGATGCGTTCGGACAAAGGGTCGCGACAGCGCAATGCACAATTTTTTTTTCTCTCTCTCCGTCGATCATACCGTCACGACGATCCACAGTATTGGTGTATCACTCCACTGATATTCTGGGCCCTTGGGTTCCAGAACGTTTGCTCTGCTATTGTCGGATGGGCTCTTGATCCGCGCTGTACTCCTCCATACGGACTGATCTTCTCTCAACCCCTCAGCCCCTGACCCTCGTGTGCCATCACAGGAGGTTGGTCAGCTCCCTCACATCTGCGCTACTCGTCCCGCTTCGTAGTCTCCGCGCCTGACGCACGCGACTGACTGTCTGTGACTGGTTTGCTCGGCGCTCCGCTTCCTCTTGACGATGGGGCGAAAAAGAGGAGGGGAGAAAGATCAATCCCACTCGAGACCGGCACACAGTGTAGGAAAGCTGTCGACGGCCATCACACGGCAGCATGGTCGGCAGCCAGGCACGCCGCATATGCGTATGCTGCTTCAGGTCCCTTAGCTTGTTCGCGGTTAGCTACTGAGCCGGCATGTGTACTGCGTGTGTGAGCTTCGTGCTCGAAAATGGCAGGGCTGTTTGGTGTGTATTGGGCTTCAATGGCGCTCCTCCCAATGCATGGCTCTCCGTCTTCCCCGCCTGCCCTCTTGCCTCCCTCGCTACACTGCACCGGCTTGCTGAAAAGCTCTCTGCTCGTCAGTCCTCAGCTGCAGGGCAGGGACGGGCGCACGCAGGCGGTGTGGGAGCCATCACGAGGGGGACCTGTCTGCGAATCGGGACTGGTCAAACCCCATGCCGCCGCCTGGTGCAAGTTCCAGGCGCTTGCTCTCGGATCACGTCTCAAGGTTGCGGCACCAATAACGACGTCAGCAGGGTATGCGAAGGTTGTATCTGTCGGGAGACGAGAGCACAGACTTGCCCTTTCCCCCTACCTCTTCCTGGACCCCTCTCCTGGTCTTTCTCCTCTCTGTCTGGGCCTCAAGGATCGTGGGATGCGTACTGCACCACATTGGGGCGTTTCCGGGCTAAACAGGCCCCCTTTGCACAGGGGCGGGGCGTCCAGTATGGATTCTTCCACTTGAGCGAGAGCCCTCGTGTGCGCTCCCTCTAGGGAGCATTCAACGGACGTCACCGTCTCGCCGCCAGACCACCACCACCACCATTCCCATGCCATCTCGATGGCTGGTTGCGAGTATTGACGTAGTTTGCCACGGCGGACCAGCCATTGCCTGGCAGCCTGGCTACCTGGATGCGCGCCTGCTCGCCTTTCTCCAGGCGGTAGGACCAGAAGCCGAGCACGCAGCAAAGAGGGCCCCGTCTCCGCCCGCTGGTTGTGGGATTCTGGTGGTCTCGATGGGCGGGCCAGTCGACGGCACACGGATCTGGGGGCTCGAGTTCCGCACGATTAATTGCTGCCGTCGCTGCCTGTAACTCGTTGACCACCCTCACGAGACTCTGGTGACGGCACTACTGGTGCACGAGAGCAACCATCGTACTGCGCCCCAGACCGGACACACGGTGTCTCTGTCTCAAAAAGTAATTCTGAGCGCAACCTCAGCTCCCATGTAGCAGATGGTTCTTGGTCATGTTCCGTCCTATCTCAGGGAACATCGAACCGCGTGCCGGTACAGTCGTCCGCCTCCCGGGAACTACAGCACACCAAATGGGAATTCCATGTTTGCCTCAACACGGCCCCTTGCCCCCCCCCCCCCCTTCCTGCCCATTGCTCATGATCCGTCACCCACACACGCATGCACACAAAGTGCCCCGGCGGAGCGAGGCACCCAAGACACCCAGTTTCGTAATACCACCTCAACTCCAATAGTCGAGTCATCGCCCAGCCCCGGACGCCGTGCCTGCTGCCTGCGAACCCCCATCACCCATCTATCCATCCACCCACCACAACCCATCACATTTTGGTCCGTGACCGGGTGGGTGTTCTCGCCCGCCAGGCTCCGACAGTCGGATGCGCGCGCCTCCAGATCGCGTACCTGTTTCGATCGCGTGCGGTGCTGCCCTGGCCTGGATGGAAGCCTGCCTGGGGCGTTTTTTTTTTTGGGTGCCTCGTGAACGATATCTTGCTGTTGCTGCTTGTGCTGCTGCTGCTGCTGCGCCGCCAAGCTGGCATCCATTTCTTCTACTTCTCGGCCCGGACGACTTGTTCGCGGCCCGCCCCCAGGTAACGCGGGCGTCGCCGAGGCTTGCCATTGCAACAACGTGACGCATCAAGTGTGCTTACAGACGTAGTGCTGCGCCTGGATCGGAGATCCTGCTCCTTCTACATGTACGTCTCGCGTCGAACAAACATGTTGCCTAAATGGTGGGGGGGAGGGGGGGGGGGGAGTGACAGGAAAGCAATCGGTTGGGCTGATGGTAAGGCAACTGCGGTGGATGGATTTCACGGTCGCACAACGTCACTCCGCGGCGAACATGACGAAGCACGAGGCACGAGAAGAGACAAGAATGATTTCTCTCCGTATTCCGCCCTCCTTTCTCGACCCCCCCATCGTCATGTAAAGAAGAAGAAAGTGTACAATGATCTTTCCCACACACACACCACCATGCGACTGAACGCAGAGTTTTGGGGTGCCGACCTGAGTCGGGGGAGACGACGCGACGATCTCTCCCGTTTTCCCACATCCGTTGATCAACACCCCCAACGCCAGCCAAAGTCCAAGCATGTTTTCCCGATTAAACTCCCACTTCCCCTCCCCCGTTGCTCTGTGTGTAGTTGCCGCCTCATCCAAGACGAGTGTCGATCGCGGCGGGCTACACGGTGACGCCACGAGCGTTGCTTGTGCTGTTCGCCGACTCAGTGCGTCGTCGATGTCTCCCGCGGCGCATGCGTGCCGTGCGTCTGGTAGTGTATCATCCTGTCTGGCAGGTATGCCGTTCTGTCTAGCAGGCGTGCCATTTGGTCTCGTGGGCGTGCATTCGGGTCCCCGTAGGTGTGCCATTCTGTCTAGTAGGCGTACCACTCGGTCTAGTAGGCATGCCATGCCGTCTTGCTGGCGTTCCATTCTGTCCGAAACTGGCGCCGTCTCCCCGAGGGACCTACCGGAAGGGGACGACGGCGCGATCGATAATGGGGCTCGCCCGCGCGCGCAGACATCCGTCTCGTTGCCCCAGCGTGCGGCCCAATCGACCTCGCGCTGGGCGGCGCGGTCAAAGGCGGCGCGGCACGCGGGCGGCAGCAGGTCCTTGATGTCGTCCGAGACGCCAGACAGGCCGTCAAAGGGGGCGAGAAAGTCGGCGGCGGGCCGCTGCTTGGACGAGGACGAGGGGGCCATGCCGGCGGGGGCCGACTCGTAGTAGATGTCGAGGACCTGGGCGTTGCGAGCGACGGCGGGTGGCAGGCGTGGGAAGACGGACGTCGGCGCGGGCTCGTCTTCGGGGGCCACCTGCTCGATGCGCGTGTGCGTCGGCTGCATGATCGAGGGGTACTGCATCATGTTTGTGTGCACGTCGTAGATGCCGCGATTTTGGTAGCGGCGGATGGCGTTGATAGATGTGTTGAAGGTGCTGCTCGCAGTTAGCAACGTTCATTTCATGCAGATCGTGCCCGACAAGGATTGGGCCCGCCGAGAACATACCTGGCTTCGCGCGCGTGCTCGAGCATCCAGTTGGTGTTGTTGACGTTGACGCGGCGCTTCTTGACCTCGACCTTGCCGACGATGGGGTCGGCTGCCGTGGGGGCGTTTTGGTGGTAGACAGAGCTGGCGCCGTGCCAGGCGACGTACTGGTTCTTGTTGTACGGCTCGGCGGGGTTGTACATGTCGTTGGGGTCGGCGAGGTCGCCGTCGGTGACGCCCTCCTCCTCACGGGCGTCGGCGACACGGTAGTCATCGAGGACGCGGCGGCCACCGACGACGATGCGCGCACCAAATTCGCGGAAGACGGAACGGGCAGTAACGATTCCTATCGACCGGCCCTTGTACGAGTGCGGGATGATCTCGCGATCAATCATGTCGCGCTTCTCCTCGTCGTCGACGATGATCTTGTGCAGCTTGAGGTGCTTGGTGAAGAAGAGGTACGAGTCGCGGAAGCCGACGCAACGGGCGGGCTCGGTCGACAGCATGTAGAGGCGAGTGCCGCGTCCGAGGACGGTAAAGGTGCGGCAGCGGTACTCGCGGTCACCGAGCAGGTTGCCCGACTTGTCGACCTTTGTCTCGCCGTCGGGGTCCTCGGGCAGGACGCACTCGTCGTTGACAATGTCGACCTCGGTGCCCTCCTTGTCGATGGCCTGGCGCAGCTTCAGCGGCGCCTGGCCGGGACCAGGCTTGCGACCGCCGCGCCCGCGCCAGCCGCCACGACCGCGACGGCGCGGCGTGTCGGCCTCGGAGGCTGGCACCGTGATCATGGGGTCCCAGTCGGGCGGACGGTTCTTCGGAGGACGGCCGAGGCGCTTGCGGCGGACTGTGGCCACGGGCGGCGGTGTGGGTTCCTTGACAGAGGGTTCTGTGTCTTCGGCGTCAGGCTCGCCGGCGGCTTCCTCCTGGTCGGCGTCATCGTTGTTCGAATCGTCGGCCTTCTCCTGCTCATCGTCGTCGTCGTCTTCGGCCTCGGGTTCGGGAGGCTCATCGGGTTCGGATGCTGGCTCATCGGGAATATCAGGCATGGGTTCATCATCCTCGATGCCCTCAAATGCGCGTGGTGTACTCTCTGTGAAGGTATCATGTCAGCATGCATGCAAATCCATGTTGCCATGCGCCATGTGGGGAGGGGACGAGGGAGGCTCACGAAGGGCAGCCGATGCGCGTCTAGCGGCGGCGCGACCGGATCTTCGACCCATCGCTGCTGAAGCACAGCCTGTGCGTGCGTCGTTGATGTGATGCTTGCAGTGCCAGCAGATGAGGCGGACGGATTGTGGGCGGGCTCAATGGCAAATGCTTGGCCGGGGGTGGTCATAAGGATTCGCGATCATGGAGCGGCCGTGGACCATCTCAGCCTGGTCGCGGTCGCGTTTGGTGGTTCCTTCCTCTGCGCCACGGATTTCCGGGCCCGCACGTGATGTCCTCTACAGTCTGAATGATATATTTTGAGCACTGTGTATTTAGATCACCACGACCCTTCAGAGAACATGACCACCTCTCATCCAGACGATCCGATAACAGATATACAGCGTCGTCATGCTTGAATGCTTCTCATGGCGGCCCTCGCCGGATCCATGCGCATCTACGGTTGATGGCACATCTCTTTCCATCAGATCCCAATCACGTCTGGGTATGGCCTCTGCTGCCTGATTCTTCGACAGAAACCCTTGCATGATCGGAATCACATCCTTCCTCCCACCTCAGCTCGTCGCCAGCGCCTCAGGCGACGCACCACTGCCGGCCTGCAACGCCCTCAGCGCATCCGAGTTTCTCCTTGGTGCAGACTGTAGCGGCACATCCTATCGGTCGCCGTTGTCAGCGTGCGCAGAGCATCCATGCATGCAGTCGCAAACTGGGAAGCAGCTCCTCTTACCTTCCACACCTCTTCAAAGCCCCCAGATCTGACGTACAGCACGCCGGGGCCCTCCACTGCGTCGACCGTCATGGCTTGGATCTTGCGCCAGATGTCGTCCCCCTTCAGAACGGCCCACGGCTTACCGTTATACTTGCTCATCAACTCGTGGCACAGAGCATTGACGCGCGCCTGCTTGATGGCGTGTCCGTCGTCGCCAAAGTCTTGGAGCAGCAGCCCAATCTCTAGACGCGGATGGGCCGTGTCAGCCAGAGACGCACAGCTGGAAATAAAGCATCGCAACTTCGCAAATGCTCCCCTCATCAAGATCGACACTCACCTCGTACAGACCCTTCGATTGGTCTCTTGGACTGGTAAGAAACGATACCCTCGAGGGAAATCTCTGGACAGCCTCGCGCTACATACTCGAGAAAGTCCATCCTGATCTTCCACTCGAGCAGCCGCGCTTTATTGGCCGGCGAGATCCATGCCTGCTTGTTGATGGTCAGGTAAAAGATGGCCGAATTGACATGGTGCCTGCCCGTGACGTTAGCGGCCCAGTAATTTTCCCTGGGCCTGACTAGGTTTACGCCTCGCGACCACGTACATGAGAAAAAAGTCGTATTTCACGTAGTGCGGTGGGTGAATGGCGGCGCTCGACGCGACATAGATGATCGTGTGCAGCATCTCCGCCGTCCTCTCCTCCACTTCGTCTTCTCCCACGTGCACCTGCGCCAATGCCGCAAGCATGGCCTCTTCCGCTCGCTGTAGAATGCCGTCGCGAATCTTGTTGCTGTCCGTGAAGCGAGCCGCGCGCCGAAGCTGAGGGTCGGCCCTGAGGCCCTGGAACAGGGAGAGCAGCGGCGGCATCTTGGCGGGTTGCGACACATGCCGCGCTCGGCGCTCGCTCTCGAGCAGCAGGCTGTCGAGACCGTCGCGCTGGTGCACGCAGGTCTGGGCCAAGGCCTCCGCGACGATGGCGGGCTGCTTCCATTCCAGCGCGAACATGAGCTGGAGCAGCGAGTGCAGGACGCCGGCGTGGAGACGGATGAGGAGATCATTGGCGTGCGCGTCTCCCTGGAAGAGGTACTCGTTGACGACGGCTTCGTAGCCATTGTCATCGATGACCTGCTGGAAATGGGCCAGAAAGTCGGGGTAGTATTCATCACGCCCGAGATAGGGTGCGGCATTGTCCCACGATGCGGCCAGCGCGGATGCGATATCGTCGTGGCGCGGCTCGACTGCGCGCTGTAGCGAGTCCCGGAGCGAATACGCCCTCTCGAGTTGCGCGACGCTGGCGCCGGTGCCGTACACAGCCAGGATGTGGTGAGGCATCTGGCAGAAGCCGTCAACACGCGATGCGCAGGCACCGCCGGAACGGCGTCCAACTCACATGGTCGTGGAATCCCTTATTGTTGAGGAAAACGTGGTGGTTCTAATAATAGCCCATCTCGTCAATCCGGCGATCAAGGCAGCGCCGTCCACATCGAACGCGCGAAGCAGCCTACCTCTAGGTCATGGTTCAACAGCTCGCTTGCCTTGGCGGCCGCCTCGCTGGTCTGTTGAACCTCCCATAGACCTGTGTTCTCGGGAGAGATGCGTACTGACTTTGCCGACATGATGCTCAACCTAAGTAGGGGCTGAGGTACTAGAAGTATTCCCTGGCCGCCAAAGACCTGGGTGCTTCTTCGTCCCAAGTCACATCAAGCCCTTCTTGGGCAGCGAGAAGCGCGATACACTTTATATCCTTCTCTGGGGAGGTGGCTGCTGAGCAAGGTGCATTCGACACTCCCCGCTCTCGATTTATCAGCCGGTCGCGTAGGGCTGCCAATGAAGTGAAACGGATTGCTCATTCACGCGCCTGATCTACCAATTTGTTCTAGTCTCACCGGCTTCGCATGTGGAATTGTGGGGTGCAACGAATGACGTCAAGGTCCCTTCACGAGCCTCGAAGAATCGGATCACGATGCGCGATGTGCGTGACTGGCGTAGTTGTAGCTCGATGGTGCGCTGGTCATTGTCACTATTGAAGCCAATGCTCCTGGATCCTAGTCTTAGGTGCTGTAACATGCGCTGAGAAAAAAAAAATGATCGTCACCAAGTTTTGCCTTTTGCATCGTTTTCCTATGATGCTGCACGCAGTAGGGAAGCATTACCTTGTGCAGTTTCGGGCTCGGTTTGCTGAGTGTTAAACTCTGTCCTCAAGACATGCCCAGCAAGGCACTTTGGCTACCACTTAGTTGATGCGGCATTCCGAACAAGATGTTGTAGGGAAGTCACCAATCTCATCTTTGAACTCCTGACTTCTAAATATCAAGTGCCTCCTACATGCAGTAGTTGTCGGCTACATCTCTACAGGTGGAGAAGTAGCAAACAACGAGCGATGAGGATCTGAGATCTGGCGTAAGGTACTCAATCTTCCAGACGATGCTGTGTGTCTGGGCATACATTAAAAGTCGTACCATCACGTTCTAATAATCTTCTCGTGCTCAATATCGCAAAACCCGCGCGAAATCACAAGCAGGAGTATCACGCCACTGCAGCCAAGGACGGTTACATGCGAGAACCCTTGGCTGTGCCGTCGAGGGGCCTTTGAGACTTTTTTAGACCACGCCAAACAACCGTGGACCCGGTTGCTAAAATCTCCCCAGGGGTTTGCAGTGCAATTCCCCTGTGGCCTCAAGGAACACCCGCACTACTTGCTCCTGTTTCCGAGATTAGGGTCTTTCGTCGCCACTTAACTAAAGTGTATGCTGAATTCCAGACGTGCACCGACTCTTGCCAGGCCTGACAGGCTGGACCGTGAGGCGACCAAGGTGGGCAAGGATTGTCATCCCAGACGGTGCCTTTGAGGAATCCTCTCTTCAATGTCGGTATTCCCTGTCAGCATCGATCGGCCAAGGCACCATGACCTCACCACATTGGTCTTCCCTAGCAGCACTGGAGTGATTTAAAATGACCAAAGACGCCGGAAACGATGTAGCTGATGGGTTGTTTCATAGAGCCACACTTTCCCTGAGCACACAGGTAGAGGATGGATCGCACCTGAGCAGTATCCTGATTCTCTTACACAGCACAGAGTCTTACATGTGGCCATGATTCGTCTGATCGACCTTGCTGCCGCCTTTGCTTGTGTTGGACTGGTAGACGGTCAACGAACCGGGTTCAAGAGCGTACGTTCTGGCTGTTTTTGTGTCTTCGTATCTGGCGCTAATTTGGTCATCAGTGCGATGCGTTGATCGATGCTGGCCTTGGTGACAAGCTGCTCCTCGCGTCTGGACCTGGAGATGGCTATAGTCGCAGCCTGGGCTCTTATTACAGCCTTACTATTCGAGAGATTACCCCATGGTGTATTCTTAAGCCAGCAAATACTCAGGACGTTTCGGCTGCAATCAGGGCCCTCTCTCCTCTCACCGGTGCCGGCCAGTGGGGCATCGCCGTTCGTGGCGGCGGCCACAGCCACTGGAATAACAACAACATCGCTCAAGGTGTCACTATCGACCTCAGCCTCTTGAACACGACGACGGTGCACAACTCTACTTGCTCCGATGGAACGGCTGTTGCTTCCATTGGCGCTGGCTCAAGATGGGGCCCCGCCCTGTTCGAAGCTGAGAAGCACGGGCTGAGCATCACGGGCGGTCGTGTGAGCAGTGTCGGTGTGGCTGGTCTGACCTTGGGTGGTGGAGCGTCGTTTCACTCTGGTCGCCGCGGCTTTGCCTGCGATGACGTTGTTAACTATGAGGTGGTTCTGGCGGACGGCAGCATCGTCAATGCCAACAAGAGGGTGAACCCGAGGCTGTTCAAAGCCCTAAAAGGCGGGAGCAGCAATTTTGGCATCGTGACGCGTTTCGACATGGCGGCCTTCCCCGCTGGAGACCTGCATGGTGGTATTTTCTTCACCACTTGGGATCAGAAGGACAAGATTGTTGATGGTTTCATGGACGTCATCGCAACCAACAAGAACCACCCGGCAGACAGCCAGATCGTGCTATTTCAGCACAAGACTGGTTTGCCTCAGCCCATGGTTGGGACAATTGCCGTCAACACCGATGGGAATGCGAGTGCACCAGTCTTCGACGCTCTCAGAGGAATGCCTTATATCATTGATTTGAGACAGACTCAGACCTACGGGGAGCTGGTCAGTGGCATGGCTGATGACGGCGGCCAAAGGTGAGCGCCGTTGTATAATCCATGGACTCCAGGGGGGAATGACCAACTGATGGTGACAGATACATGTGGTTCTCGCTTTGCTTCCATAATGACAGGCGCGTCATCGACAAAGCTGAAGAGCTTTTCGCAAAGCTCACAGCTGAGATCAACAGTGTCATTCCCGACGAAGATCTGACCATCATCTTTGTCTTCCAATCTTTGCCTAAGCATTACGGCCAGGCCAATGTGGGAGGTAACGTTCTCGGTCTAGACAACACACTCACTGAGGATTCGATAATTTGGCTAGGAGAGGCTTTCATTAACACTCATGCCGTCGAAGCACTCTTCCAGAGCAAATTGGCTGTTTTTAGTGCTCAACTAGAGGCGTACGCACAGTCAATCGGTGCCAACACGCAATTGCGTTACCTGAATTATGTCAACCCGACACAGGATCCTCTCAAGTCATACGGGCCCGACAATGTTGCCTTCATCAAAGAGGTGGCCCAGGAGTATGATCCGTCCGGGTTCTTTCAGACCCGAGTCAGCGGCGGCTTCAAGATCTCTAACGTGGAGTGAGCATGATGTAAATCTTCTGGGAGGAGAATGTGGCATGCAAACCGTGTACTTCATTAAGGGTATGTACGAATATGATAAATCACGTACTTTCAACCATATTGTGCAAAGAGCCATACAAGCTACTTTCTTTTATAGAACCCCCCCCCCCCCTTCCCGACAGATACTGACCCATGTCTATTCACTGCACCCAGCAGGCAGGGATCTAGTAAGCCAGCGTGACGCATTTTCCAGTCCACTCTCTCCTTGCCTGGATGACCTCTTCAAAGATCCATTCCGCCAGATCGGCCCTTGAGATCGTATACCCAACAGCCGGCCCTGGGCCCTTCTCTCCCTGACCGTCCGAATCATGCCTAACCCAACCAACGCGTACTTTTTCAAGCCCCTTGCCAGGGTTGCCAGTCAACAGGGGGGCTCGGACAAAGACGTAGCCGCCCAACGCCGACTTGCCGCCCAGAACATCCTTCGAAATGACAGTCTCCATGTCCTTCGTGTCAGCAATCGCCTCGGGTAGGAGCCAGTCATACACCGGGCGCATGATGAGCGGGAGGTCGCGCTGGACGGATATTCCAGTAGACGAGATGGGAACGAAGAGCGGGGCGCTCGACAGGGCGCCTTCGTCCTTGAGCTCGTGCAGCGCGCGCAAGACCAGGGCCGCAGAGTCGCCTATTAGTGTCGGGTCCTGCATTGTCACGGGCCGGAAGGGGTTGAGGTGGAAATCCGGCAGACTGGTGAGACCGGTGACGATGAACTTTGGGTTGCAGCGGAGCAGATCTTTCAGAGCGCCGAGGTCGCGCGCAGAGCCTTGAACAGCGGTGACATTCGACTTCAGTGTTGATTTGGGAATGTTGTGAGTATCCTCCAGGGCGGAAAACAGCTTGGAGGGGGTGCGAGCGACTGGCGATACATTAGCACAATCCTTCCTTTCAGGTGATCATCTGAACCGTACGGGCGACAATTCGATGACCTGCCTTGAGCGACAACGCAATGATTTGACTCAAAGTAGTACCCGCTCCGCCAATGAAGGCAATGGTGATCTGCTCGGATGTCATTGTGGTGCTGCGACGGGCTAAGTAACTCGATGAGGGTAGCTAGCTTGGTGAATAGTTGAAGAGATTGATGATTTGGGGACCTCAGCAATTCCTGTGTCTCTGCGCATGGGATATTTAAGCATGCATATTCACTTTAATTGAGTTGTCTCTACCGTCTGGGCAGCACAAGCATGCCGGCTCTGTAAGCACAAGATGAGCTTACTTCGAGATCACATCCCCGGCGACTTCATGCCTCGATGCTCCGACCCGGCCCACATTTCCGGACTTCGAAGCCCGCGGACCGCTTCACCGAGACCCGGTCGACCAGCACTACTGGGGGCGTTGTTGGCGACAGTCGGGCTAAACATCTTGCCGCATACAAGCCACGCGCGAGTCATGTCCACGAAGTTCCCCCGATACCGTTGATTTCAAGCTCAAGTGGTTTCATTTTTCAGCTCGTCTAATGGAACCCGACGGATGCGGTTTGGTAATCGCTTGGGTTTCGCCCCTTTTTTACTGGAAGAAGTGGAACGAATATGATTCATAACACAGCTTGCCGTGCCAGAAGAACAGCCAGCGCGCATCATCGACGCTGGGCGAATGGTGGTTGGGCATGGAACCTCAAGGCATCGCGCAGCTTTCACAAGACGCACCTCCAGCACGTAGCTCAGCAACCAAAGTCTTTCGCACCAACAGGCAATCAGGACGACACGGCACTACAAAAGCATCTGAAGTCAAGCTGATATGCGTTACTGCCTAGCTTCTGCTGAGGATGCCTGGACCGCATGGCAATCTCGCTGGTCCTAACCACGCCCACGCTATGGCTCCGAGCCCATGTTGCGAACCTGCTCATCTTTCAGAAGCAGGCCAAACCGCCATCTCAGGCGGTGCGCAATCGGCAGCTGTGCGTTCGCATTACCAATGTTCTGATCGCGAAATGAAAAAGCCCCCGGACCCCTCATTGCCTACCAGAAACTGTGCCTCTGTTGACCGCCCGCTACCTGAAACACAGGTTGCAATCAAGTTCGTATTCAGTTCGACTCGATGACGGGAGTGGAAAGCCGCTCAAACTGCACTGCCTCGTCCGTCAGCGACAAACCGCTGGCGTCAGCAAGCTTCTCCAAGCATCTGTATTTTGGCATTGACACGGGCGTTGCCATGGGAGTCAACATGGCATAGGTCGTGGATGAAGTCTTGTGCTGTAGAGGCTCCATGCCTGTGATCTTCTAGTTCACCGGCAGGCTGTCAATGGCCTTCTGACTTACGCCCCACTCCTTCTCGATGAGACGCTCACGAGCTTGGTACAAGAACTTGTACGCTGTCTTGATAGTGCCGTCGCTAACGCCGGCTACTGCTGCAATGTCCTTGGACGTCTTGGGCTCCTCCATAAGGTGTGATGCCATGTAGATGCAGGCCGCAGAGACAGACAGTGGCGAACGACCCGCAAGTTCTGACACGCTGACCGTCTTACGAGCGAGAGCGCGCGACACGTTCTCAATCTTCTGCGACTGCCTGAATGGCAGCTGTGAGGTGAAACGAGTGCAGAGATCTTCGGCGTTGGTCGACGTCGAGGCCTTGTAGCCGCTGAGGTCTTGAATGGCATTGCCGCCAGGGTTGGTCTCTTTAATCTTCTGTAGGAATGACTCCAAAGCTTTAAAGACCCTTCCGATCTCCTTCTTAGAGACGTTGGTGACTTGGTAGATTTCTCGGAACGTACGACCAACACCTGCCTGACGGCATGCAATGAAGATGCAGCCGGCCACGAGGGCTTCCTGGGGTTTCCCCTTCATAAAGCTGTGGTCGTGGCAAAGCTTGTAGATGTGCTTGGCACCGTCTGCCACGTTCTTTCCCAAATTGATGCTGTCGGTAAAGGCGCTGATCTCGCGGAAAGCGGAACCGATGGCCTTGGTGTTCTTATCTGTTTGCGACTTGTTCTGGATGCGCGCAAGGTTCTTGTGATCCCTGCCCTCAGAAAAGGCAATGCTCGTCTCGAGCTGGGCACCGTCGAGCAGAGGGTTGCCAGCGTCACCGACACGAGAGGGGTCGTCATTGCCCTGGTCGTCATTGGCGAACGTACGCCATTCAGAGCGCGTGTCAATGATGCGCTCACCCACAACGAGGCCGCAAGAACCACAGACCATGTCGCCGGAAGAGAACTCCTCCACCAGATTGGGAGGCTGCTCGCGGCAGTCAGGACACTCTACAATGATGTTGAGGTCCTGCTTGAAGTCGCCGATGGCGTTACCATGCTCGTCTAGAGCTGGCGCTCCGGCGGGATTCAACATCTTGCTTGTGTATGGCTTGGGCGTATATATAGAGGTTTTCTGGTCGAAAACTTTTCTGCGTCGCTTCGCTTCCTTCTTGCGTCGCCGGAGTTCCTGTCGCTTGTTGATGACAGTCCTGTAGACTTTGGGATTCTTTTCCGATGTGATGTCCTGGTGCCAGACGCGGTCGGTAGAGAGTTGGACAAAGAGCGGCGAATGCAGCTTGGCGGTGTTGGTAGGCAAGGGCAGGCAAAGCCCAGGAAGGAAGGCTCGCGATAGAGGAGATTGAGAAGTGTAGGAGTCTGGGAAGTTTCTCTCTTCTCGGGAGGATTTATTCAGAGGGTCGATCGATCGCTGGAATCAGAGCGCTGCGGGGAATCTACCCTAAAAGTTCACGGAGGAATGCGGCTTTCGTTTACAGTGAATGTGGTGGTTCTTGGATGACAGCGACAATCGGCTGGATCCCTGTGTCAAGATTGTAAGCATGCCTTTCTTACTTGCTGCAGGAGGCTGTCCTGCTCACAGTAGAAAAGAAAAGAACCAAAGGTGGCCCGGTCAATGGCAGCGAGGTCAACGAGAGTGCAGGTCAATAGTTGTCGCTGTGATTCGAGGTTGGAGAGTCGAGGGAAGAGTCTTTTCGCAAGGCGGGCAAGGCAGAAAAGCCGACCGATTTCTGGACCAGTAAAGGCGTCTGAGATGGCGCGGACCCCAGATCAACGAAACAGTCGGCTTCAAGTCTTCAGACGATCGCAAGAGGGTGAAATCAATAGGAATTTCGTGTCTTGACGGCGAGGGAGGACGATCTGGGTGCGGCGAGCGAAGGACTTGAGAGGGATGTAGGAGGAAGGAAACCGACGCCCTGTTTCGGATCCTCGCCTGTGCTCTTGTCGACGGCGCAAACCCAGGCAGGCGTCGAGTTTGAGCCTTACTCAGCATCAGCCATCTCATCACGTGAGGTACGCCACCGACGCTTGGTAAGCCTTGCGGTCGCCAGAAGGTGATTCTGGGCTATTCGCAGTCAGGGCAACTAAAAGTATTGTAACTTCATGATGAGAACGCAATGCGAATGCCGCAGCATCCATCCATTGGAATGTCATTGCACTGTTTCCCGTGAAGCCACACCCCAAAAGATAAAGCAAGCCAAAACGCCGAAAAAAACACTGTCTGGGTATCCTGTACATGATGCGCTCCCAGTAGATGCCCCCCAGCCCTGTACCTTGCCTCAAGGTTCGTGTCAGATGCACTCCCTCTATCCTGATCCTGATCCTGATGAACACTTCCATGTCTATTCAACCCCTGGTAAACCAAACTTTCTCAGGGCTGTTGCGACGCGTACTGTTCTGAACCCTCCCACTGATCGGCATCGGAGCACCCTCACGGGTTGCAACCTCAAAGCTTGGTGGCCGATGCAGCATTGACGGTAGCCCATGATACGGTCGACCAAACTCGTCGGGGTGCGGTGGCTGGCTATTGGATCTTTCGACGCTGCACAAAAGCGGATTCGTCGACGGCGATGGCGACCTTGACCTCGAGCCCGGCTCCAGCCTAACATCGACCTCACCCCCTCGATGCAGCTCTTGGTGCGACACTGCCCGGCCGCGACGGGAGCTCGGCGCCCAATCGCTGTTGCTGCTGAGGTTGGAGTGCGGAACTTGCACCATTGCCTGGTTGAGAGCCGAGTCGTTGTCCGAATTGTCAACAGGATAGTTGGACGAGCGGCTCGTCAAGGATTTTCGAATCATGACGCTGCGCTGCATCTCATCTTCCTTGATGCGTTCCAAGGTGCTCAGCCTTTTT
>NW_003315032.1:1701336-1704870 GCF_000150825.1 Verticillium alfalfae VaMs.102
CCCACTTAACGGGCGATAAGGTGATGATGTGAACTCGCTGAGCAAACCGTGGTCATTGAGCCAAGGCCGCGTACAAAGTCGAAGTGCTATAATTGGGCGACCGTTGCATTCACCCTCCTTGCCGCCTATCGAATGCTGCGCTGAGTCGGCCGAGTTCGTGGCCAATGCAGAGGGCCGCAGGATCACCTCAACAAGTAGCCGCTTCCGCGAGGCGGAGCAGGCGCACCAGGCGGGGGTGTGCCCATTTTCGTGTTGAGCAACCCAGTACCTTTACCGCGAATGACTGGTAGCAAAGGTCGCCAGAGTGGTCCCTTGATCTGGCGTTCTCATCTGGCATCGGCTCGTCAAGATTTCCGGCTCTCGATCGCGCGCCACGGCTGCCAGCCACCCCCAAGCGCGCAAAGGATCACGAACTCCCGGGCGCATTGTTCCCGCTTGTCGCATGAGGACCTAGTAGGCGGCCTATCGTCTTGCCTCCTGTGCATTCGTTTCTCTCAGATGCATTTCCCCCATCTATGCTTCAAGAGAATCCTCGACTGGACGCTTGAGGAAAGACGTAACACAGGTACTCTTCATCAACAACGACAAGACACGCAAAGGTCGGATTCCCAACTACAACAGCGCTAGATTGCCCGTTACTAGATCTCACAGTTGTTCACGGTGGCACCATTAGGCCTTGTATCCTTGACAAGGGTTATGGGGGCGGGGGCGAAAGGGTATTTTAGGAACGGCCGAAAGACAGCCCCGCTCAGAACCGGGGGTGCCCTGAGCTCGTATACAAGTTCAACAGTTCGGGGATCGTGAATGACAAGGCGTCAGCTCTACCTCGTGCTATTCGCATCAATCTCAACGGTAGGGCTGCATCTTCTCAAGCGAGTATCTTCTTGGCAATTGGCTAGGTGCACACCGTTTCACCAAGTGCCCCAGTCTCATAGCTCGGAAGCACTGGGAGAAGTCAGCGAGGGCCCAGTGCGTGTTGCATCAAAGGATTGATCTGCTCTCATCGGTATTGACTACGATCTCTACTGCCATAATGCTTGATTGGAGGCTCGAGTGAAAGGTATCGCAGACGTGCAGGTGGGTTTGAGTTTCGCAGGATTTCATGATCGGCCGGACCCCATCTTGGGTCATCATCGTGGTCAACAGTCGAACTCGCGGTTGGGCAGTGCTGATTGGATCAGTTCGACTGACTGACTAGTTCGACCGACCAGGGGCCGACATCGCGTCTTCCTGTGCGTCATGAAGAAGGGTGAGTATCGTAACGAGGAGGTGATCGTTCTGTCACACGCGAGATCCTTCTGCGCGAGGCCGCGACACTGAAGTGCTATGGTTGGGTGGTGGGGACTAAGTTAAGTCGACATGGTGGGTAGGTAGCTAGTAATAGTTGATTACTTCCACTTCATCGAATAATCTATGCTCAAATGTACAATGTAGCCTGCAGTCGTAGCGCCATGGGCCTGTGGGATGCCACTGTGGGTGGAGGTGGACCTCGGCGCGGGTGTCTCCCCGCATCTGACTGGAGCCCCTGCGCCACCGTGTGTGTATTCTTGTCGCGGAAACACACCTCACATCCTCAAACCTCCCATATTGTCAGGTCTATGCAAGGCTTTTCCGAATTCGAACAGCATGATAAATCCAGTTCTGAGACCCTCACGTGCTCTTGTGAGCCTTAGACCTCAATCCTGGTCATATTTGTCTTTCCAGGCACCATGCCGAAGATGGAAGTCTTCTGCGCCAACGAGCAACCTCCCCCTTGAAGGGTACCGTGTACTGGACATGACCAGAGTTCTTGCTGGTGTAAGAAACATTCCCCGACATTCTATATGGCCTTCCACTAACAATAGTAGCCGTATTGTACGCAAATCCTCGGTGACCTAGGGTACGCTTGCCTTGTGAACATTCATCTCGACCCCGCTTCTGACTTTATCTCAGTGCCGAGGTCATCAAGATCGAGCATCCCACTCGAGGCGATGATACCCGCGCCTGGGGACCGCCTTATGCCACCTACAAGGAAGGCTCAACACAAAAAGGACCCGGGGAGTCGGCTTACTTTCTTGCCGTGAGCATTAGTCTGGTGACAACTGTCATGGCTTTCCCTGTGCTGACAATGTCCAGGTGAACCGCAACAAGAAGTCCCTGGGCCTCAACTTTCAGCATCCCAGCGGCACCAAGATCCTCCACAAGCTGGTCGCCGGCTGTGACATTCTCGTCGAAAACTACCTCCCAGGGACGCTGAAGAAGTACAAACTCGACTACGACACGTTACGGGCCATCAATCCTGCCCTCATTTACGCGTCGATCACGGGCTATGGCCAGACGGGACCTTTACTCTAACCGTGCCGGGTATGATGTCATGGTCGAGGCCGAATTTGGGTCTTCATGCACATCACCGGCAGCCGTGACGGCCCGCCCGTCAAGGTCGGTGTCGCCGTGACGTACCTGACGACGGGCCTGTACACGAGCAACAGCATCATGGCCGCACTGCTGGCCCGTGCCAAGACTGGCAGGGGACAACACATTGATGTTTCGTTGAGCGATTGCCAGACGGCGACGCTGGCCAACATTGCCAGCAGCTGCCTCGTCAGTGGGAAGAAGGACTCGGGTCGCTGGGGAACCGCGCATCCATCAATTGTGCCCTACCGATCATTTAAGACGCGGGATGGAGACATTCTCTTCGGGGGTGGCAACGATCGGCTCTACGGCATTCTCTGCGAGGGCCTGGGTCGGCCGGAGCTGAAAGACGATCCGAAGTACATTACCAATGCCCAGAGAGTCGCAAATCGCATCGAGCTGGAGGCTTTGATCGAGGGCATCTCAATGACGAAGACGACCGAAGAATGGCTGCAGGTATTCGAGGGCAAGGGGATGCCGTATGCAGCAGTTAACGACGTGCAGGCGACAATGGAGCACGAGCACACAAAAGCGAGGAACATGGTCGTAGAGATGGATCACGAGCACTGCGGCACGATCAAGATGGTGAACACACCAGTCAAATACTCGGAGAGCGAGCCGAGGATCCGGTCTGTGCCGCCAACTCTTGGGCAGCATACGGAAGAGGTATTGACCCAACAGCTGGGGTTGTCGGCGGAGGGAGTTCAAGCGTTGCGGAGCGAAGGAGTTGTAAGGTGATACCTCCCTTGTGAAACTCGTCGGGGGTATAGAAATGAAATGAAGCATATTCAACGTCAATTAGCGCCAACCTCATCACGATTTTGTTTCTTCGTCAGGCTTGCATGTGTTCAACCACAGTATTTAGATACGGCGAAGCCGTGCCATCGCATCGCGACTCAAACTGGGGACCTAGCTGGCAGGCTCACTCAGGTGCCCAAAATTCAAGTGGGTCACCGCACGTGACTTCGCGTTTTGTCTCGGAAGGTCCAGTCGTCGAACCATTGCTGGATCATCTCATCAACAAATTCATCATGACCATCGCGCCGAACGCTGTACAGTTATTCCGGTTCAATCGATCATCAGGAGAACTGTTCTAGCTCGGGGAGACTTTGTCTAAACCCGCGCATGTAACTCTAATACGAA
>NW_003315032.1:1704970-1708557 GCF_000150825.1 Verticillium alfalfae VaMs.102
TTCAATACTGGCATCCACCTACCAGTGTGTTTTTCACGACAGCTGTCAGAACGCAAGACGGCTCAGGCTCCATACAACACATGCTCACTCTCAATGGCATTCTAAACCATCTTACGACGGCGATCCGAGAACCCTCGAACATCAACCGATCCTTTATTCTTCATCACAGAACGGTAGTTCGCCTATGAAACTTGTCGCTTTTAGGCGGTCAAGCTTCGCAGACTAAGCCAAATGTCACACTCACTATTGCCCAGTCTGCGGGCGAGCTTACAGGGCACTGGGTCGGAATCAGTTCACCCAACAACTGACGCGATGGACATTGACCCTCCAGGAACAGAGGCGATTGTCATTGAAAAGGCCGGCAAGCTCCCTTCTTCGCTGAATGGTTCTCCCCAAATTACAACACAGTTGCCATTAGCGGCGTCCCGCCTCTATAGACCGCAGTTTCCTACTACGAGAGACGCCATCCTCGCTCGAGTAAAGAGACAAAAAGACACGCAGTCATCAAATGCGCCTCCCTATCCTCCTATATGGTTCTCTGTCACCTACGAAGACGTTCTTCGGGAACAAAAGGCGGCCCGCAATACTGCTGCATGCGCTCCCATGCCTTCTACGCTATCCATGCCCGAGGGGACTTTGCCTCCACTGCGACCACCGACGCCCAGTCTCAAGAGGAAACGGACTCCCGAAGCCGATGATTCGCCGTTGACGATAGGTCCAACGGCGGCTGCGGCGCTCGCTGCTGACCGCCCGGCGCGTATCGTCCCCAAGCCCCTTCTCCGCAACAAGCGGACCGAAGAAGACGGCCCTCGACGCTGCGATAAGTGCGAGTCCGCGGAAGAATCACCCGAAAATCTTCTTATCGTCTGTCCTGTCTGCGATTGGTCGTGGCATCAGCGTTGCCACGATCCCGAAATCGGTGCCGGTTCGGTCCGCGACAGGGTACGCTTCAAGTGTGCAGAGTGTGTGAGGGAAGGGGCGGCCATTGATGCCTACCGACTGGACAAGCTCCACCAGGATCAGATATCGTCGCGAGGTGTGGCCGACGTCGAGAAGCTGCGCAACGCAAGGCTCGCGGAGCTTCCAGCGTTTAAAAAACCAGAGCTCGTGGGCTTCAAGGCGGGCGATGCGGACCGCGAAACGGTGAGTCTCCTCTGGCTTACCCTGCTTCCTCGTTCTTCGGCTTGGCTCATGTTGCTGACTTGTCATAGCGTCGGGCATACTTTTCCTCCCTCAGAAAGACGGACGTCATCAATTTGTTGCTGTTCAGCGACGCAGTCAAAGACAGGCTTCTCATCGATGTCCTTGTTTCCATGTCGAAAAAACACCCAAACCTCCCCCTCTTTAACCACCCAGACTGGGCAGTTGTAAGTGTATTCACTAGACTCTTTCTCTCGCCGACCTTCTGACCAGTACTTAGGCCCTCACAACACCAGCCAGTCTACCGCGCCTTGCGCCGCCAAAGGTGCGTCAACCGGCGGCAAAGCCTGTCACCAAACGACCAAAGACGTCCGCCATTCGCAAGGTTCAGGAGACGGAGACCATTGCCGACCAGCCAGACGAGGAGCCGCTACCTGGTATATGGCCCGAGGCCGGCATTGGTCTGTACAGCAAGTTGCCGCCCGAGCTACCTGATCCGATCTTGTTGGGACAGAATGATGAGGAGGCGTTCAGTGGGTTCATGATTGATCGAAATGGACGGCCCGTGGAGCCGGCCTTTGGGTAGAGTGTCGGGGTTGCTCGGCGGCCGACGCAGGTGGTTGGAGCCGGAAGTCAGTGCGGCGACGGGAGTGGCTCAAACCGGCAACAGCACTCAGATGCGCATCAGGAGGCGAACGGCAACAACATTTCAGATACGAGCCCAACGTCTGACGCGAAAGGAAAGGCAAGAATGGAGACGCCGGTATTCGAAGCTGGGACGGCAGAACCAGGAAGACGGCGAAGCGGCAAGTCCACCAGAGCACATCCAACCCCGAGCTCCGACCCAAGCAGCACGAGTCTCGAGCCCTCCTCGAAAGCGCAGAGGGAGTCAAGGCTGCTACAGAGTTGGAGCTGGTGGAGGGAACCGCCCACGGGAGCTCCAAAGCGCAAGCACGGAGAAAGCAGTGGGAGGAAGACGTAGATACGGCGAAGAGTGCGATACCCAATAGTCATGTCAGTGCTCCCTCTCATGATGCGAATGCGCCTAGACTTGCAGTAAGGATATCCCAGTAGTCACAAATGGATATGGTTCTTGTGGCGGGTGTGCCACTCATCTTGCTCATTCGAGATTATGTTCTTCAACATGGGGCCCAGCACCAGTTGATACCACCACTTCCTTCATCGTCCCTCCCGTATTGAACTCTTGCTTCGTTGACCCCGCTCACTGCGGCCGCTGGTCAGTGGCCTGCCGCCGTGCACACAGTCTAGCAAGACCCGCCACCCGCAAAGCAACCCTCCGAAATCCCACATCGCAATCACAAACACGCGCCGCGACGAGCCCGTCGCCCGTCTCAAACACGGTGCCCCAGAGGTGGTAGCCTGGCGTGAAGACCCTCGGCCCAGGCACGTGCGCCGCGAAGGCGATGAAGGCCGCCAGGAGACACGTGGCGATGCCCGACCGCACGAGGAGGGTGATGGCGTGGGAGGGACGGAGGATGCTCAGCAGCGAGAGGAGGGTGTCGAAGATGAGGAAAATCAGAGCGGCTATGACGTTGTGTCTGTTCACGTGTTAGTCGGAGTTTCCAACGCAAGAGCCTGACAAGACGCACCCTATCTGTGTCGTGGCCGCCGCAGGCTGGTCGTGAAGAAAAGTTGCCAGCGCGGCGATAAGAACAGCGCAGAGATGGATGTGGAGGATCGTGCTGGCGAGATGGATCCATGACGTAGAAGGCGATGCTCGATGGGAGCGATGCCGCGAGGCATGCCTCGACGGTGCACGGGGTTGCTGTTGCGGGACTTGGTAAGGTTTCGGGGCTGGTGGAGTGATGCTCATAGTCTGGCGATAGACGGACTTGTCCTGCTTCTTTGGCGGCGCGAGGGCCAGCGGCGGGGGACGTTTTGGTCTATCCATCATGTCTGGTGATCCTGAAAGCCCGCCCGGTGATGTCGAGAGCGTCGTCAAGGTCGTACGGGGACTCGTCCGGCGAGCTGATCTGGCGCTCAGCGTCGGAACGTCTGCGGCGGGCAACCTCGGGTGCTGCGGCAGCGCTTGTAGCCACGGGGCAAGCGACGCATGAAATGGGGCGACGACGGCGACGGGGCGAGTTACAGTCAAAGAGCCTGGTGGAGGCTTCTTAGTTGTCTGAACCAGCAGACGCCGCGTCAGTTGTCTGTATGGTCGTCGCTGGCGTTGCCCGGACGGCTCGAGTGAGAGAGGGACACTTCACAGCCAGACATCATGGGGCTCAGCTAAGATAACAACGACCACAAGACCACACGCATCGCGAAGTGGATGTTTGAACGCGTGCGTCAAGTGCATATTCACTGGAGACTTGCGATTGAGCTTTGCGATGGTTCACCGAAGGTTGATGACAGGGATCGTGTAGCGAAGTCGTAGGGGCCCGCCGCAGCGGGCATCGTGGCAGACAGGGATGTCATCGTGCGTC
>NW_003315032.1:1708750-1710951 GCF_000150825.1 Verticillium alfalfae VaMs.102
TAGTGGGCGTCGTCGCGTCGTACCCCCAGACACCCATGCTGCTGCAACGGCCCACGCCTGACGTGATCGTCAACCTGCGACACGTCCAGTCCCTTGACACAACCTCCTCACCCCAGCTGGCCCATTGCCCCCGTTCTCATCTCGTCGTCGTCGCCGGGCCAGGGCGTCTTTTCATTCGCGAACTGCTCGGCTCCCGGAGAAATTTGCGTAAGATGAGCCACAGGAAGCCCAGCCGCATCCCACTTCAGCTGGGCAAGCCTGGCAAGGTACTGCGGCTTGCCATGGTAACGGTGAAAGAAACGCGCCTCGGAATCTCAGCATCCGCGTCGGGGGTCTGGCTCAGACTTGCCTTTACGTCTTCATGGTCGGCGGTCTCAAAACACAAACGAACCAAGAACGGAGAAGGGTTACTGAGCGAACAGAAACACGCAACTGCCGACATGGAAACGTCCCTGTCAGCCAAACCGACTCGGAAGTATCTGTTGGTCATCACAGCCAGTCCCTTGGTACGAATCATTCCGAGAGGCTGCACTTGCAAAGCCCTTAATGCTCGTGTCGTCATGCTCAAGAAGCAAACTCCAGGATGAGGTCGGTGCCCTTGGACTGCCCACTGACCATCTTGGCCGTTTTCGCTCCGAATTGAATCTGCCGTGGACCACCCATGTTAGCCTGCGCCGTTGTTGTATTTCGGGGCAACATCAGACGTTGCACATCAGACGAAGAGGAAACATACCGCCCGCTTCTTTTCCCGTGCCACGGACCGCATGCCCAACTCCTCGGCCAGAAGCCTGAGCACCCGCTTGGCAGGCTCAACCATAGTCTCGGTCTGTGGGTGATTAAAGTCACACTTGCCCCATGCTGGAGTCTCGACAGCCCACTTGACAAGTCGTTCGTCTAGGAATGGAAATCGGACCTCGCGACCCCAATGTGCCATGATCCTGTCGTCGCGGCCCAAATTGCGCTCGCCGAGGCGTCCAACGTCGAGCTTCAGCTCGTCAACCAGAGCCTGGTAGCCTCCTCGCTCAAAGGCAACGGCATGTCGGGAATAGCCACCGAACAACTCGTCCGCGCCGAGGCCCGACAGCAGCACCCTGGCGGGTGTGGCGTAAGGCACTGGCTCGCTGGAAGGCGTGGCCTGAGCTTCGCCGACGCCGCGCGCTGCGAAGTAGAGAGCGAAAGATATTGAAATGTCCATCTCCGTCCTGTGCGGGTACATCAGAGATACGACTTGGCTCCTGTGAGCGAGAGTCTCGGTGTAGGGGACATTAACCTCCAGCCTGCCGTCAGTTCTGATGCATGCAAGGGTGTCGATTAAGTTAAAAAGACATGACGTACCGCCACAAATTTCCACCTCCTTGCCGGACACACCTGGACGAGCTCGGCGAAAGACTTTCTGCCCGTGACCCGATCAGGGCAGATCTCGTATATACTTTCGATGGCGTCCTTGCGCCGCGTACCGGCCACACGAGGGTTCTCGAATGCAACATTCAAGAGGTCGATACCCTGATCGGGCGGGAGTAAGTCACTCGCAAGGCGCGCAAGGACCGTGCAGTCCAAGCCACCGGAGAATAGCACAGAGACCCTCGTATCATCCGTGATAGCAGGTTCTGTCCCCGATTGGGATGGGTTTGGTATGCCCAGAACACGCAGTGCCAGTGAGTCTGCAAGCTGCTGGCGGAGCATCTGCACAGCTGCGGATCCAGGGACCAACGGAGACGGCTCACCATAGGGTAGAGCCGTGTTGAAAACGCCAATGTCGAGTACCTACGCCAGTAAGTAGCAGGAAGCCGATGCAACATAGAGGTCGCGACTCACCAAGTCTTTCTCTGAGCTGCTGGACCAGGGATGGCGAGAGATTGATCCTGCCACGTCCCGACCCTCGGCCCATAACTGCAAATCGAACACGTAGATACCATCGGCCTCGACTTCGGACCAGCTGGGATCTGTGTCGCCTGCAATACTGGCCAGAACCATCCCTGCATCCCGTCGCTGAAGAAGAGATCGCCGTCCCAGGCGGTCGCGCCCGTAATACACCTTGGACGACGCCCTGTCGAAGAACACAAAGGGCAAAAGGCCCTTCAATGGCGCGCAGCACTCCAAGGATCTTTTTCCTCAAAACGATGATGCAGTCGCACTAGCACCCTGCCAAGCGCGCAAAGACGAGCTCGGCCGTCGTTTCCCGTTCCAGCGCTCCGCCATCA
>NW_003315032.1:1711319-1719658 GCF_000150825.1 Verticillium alfalfae VaMs.102
TTGTGGTAGAATGCCATGTCACCAATTTTACGTGCCCACCCACGTCCTTTCCACCATAACGCGTACCTAGGTGAAGTACCTTACCTTGGTGCGCTAGCAAGCCCCCAAAAAATCCAGCCACTTCATCAGCCACCATAGACGAAGGCATGCCACACTCATGCAAACAGAGTACCTGCCTTGGGATATTGTCACATCAAGCAGGGGTGGGTTCTCGAAATGTCTCTTTCTTTATATAACGCAAAATGAATACTAGACCTAATCTATGGTACCCTCTGGCAGGATGGAGATGTAATCCACCGGCGCCGGCTCCTGCCCGTCGGGCTTTCCTACGATGCGGAGCGTGCTTCCATTCTCCACGTGCACGCCCTTGAACGTGATACGCGTCGCCGTCTGTCCATCGATGTACTGCGACGGCGCCTTGCCCAGAATGTATTCATGGTCGCCCTTCCACTCGCCGACGAGGTCGTCATCGAGGTAGAGCGTCCACGTGGCGTTGCCGAGAGCCTGGTCGTAGTAGTTGACTGCGACGTTGTATGTTCCTGTCTCAAACTCGAGCTTCGTCGACGCGGTACCCTCGGTAGAGTTGTCCGCCGTCACAATGCAGTGAGAGCCGCTCGCAGCCTCGAATGGGTGAACCCGGTACGGCTTGTAGCCGTCGAGCTCCATGTCCTCAGCCTCAATGCGGTAGGGGTGGTTGCCCACGCGGCCAGCCTCGTCGGGAATGCTCGACTTGTTGAAGTAGAAGTTGTTGACAGAGTCACGCCACACTAGCGAGTGGCCAGCCTGGTAGATGAGGCGGAAGAGCACGTGTTCGTAGCGCTCCTCGTCAATCTTGTCCTTGAGGCTCTCCCAGAGGGGCACAAACGTCTGCGCCACGGCGCTGCCCTCGTAATGGGCGTCGTAAAAGTGCTGGATGACAGTCTTGCCGCTCTTGAGGAGCTGGGTGTAGGGGACGTGATGGAACCAGAGCAGAAGGTTGTCGGGGGTGGTTTCGATGTTTTCGTACATCTCGTAAATTTCTTGGGGATATTGCCCGGCGTTCCCGGTGCCGTTCCACACGGTGCGGTCCATGCCGATGCTGTTGGCGTCGGCGCGCGTCCACTGACCCCAGGGGTTGTTGTCTTGCGAGGCGGGGTTGGGACCGTAGTGGCCGTGGAGAATGTCGGTCAACGTCTGGACACCCAGGTTGCCCGAGTAGTTCTCATACGCCGGCCATGACTCCATCGACATCTTCGTGATGGTGTCGATTACGAGAGGGTCGTGGTTGAACGTCATCTTGGTCCACTCCTCCAGAACCTCGACCGACTCCGCAGAAGGGTCCCATGCCAGTCTGCCGTAAGCATACAGGTTGGACATGGCCAAATGGCTTCCGAGCCAAGTAGTGTTGTGGCCAACGTTGACAACACCGGCGTAGCCTCCAAGTTTGTTGCCGAACCGCTTTCCGCTGACAATGCTCTTCAGCGTGGAGTCTTGGCCTTCAACGCGCAGGTCAAAGTCGAGAAGCTCTTTCCACATGGGGGCAAGGTAGACAAGATGAGCCTGCTGGCCAAGGTATTCTTGCGTGATCTGGAGCTCGACCGCACTGCCCGTCTCATGCAGTTGAGAGAAGAGAGGCGACACAGGTTCACGGACCTGGAAATCGATGGGGCCATATTTGATCTGGATGACAACGTTATCGGCGAACTCGGTGTCAAGACCGTCAAAGAACTCGACAGCCGCGTTGGCACGGTCAGCCTTCCAGTTGGCGTCCTGGTTCAAGCTCTGGTGATCGTAGACAAAGGCTCGGAACAGAATAATGCCGCCGTATGGGTCAAGGGTGTGGGCAAACATGTTGGCGCCGTCGGCCAACGTCCTGTTGTATGTAATCGGTCCGGGTTGGCCTTCCGAGTTGGCCTTGACGAGGTATCCGGCCATGTCAGGAATCCGCTCGTACAGAGCGTCTGTGATACCCTGCCACCAGTCGATGACTTTCTGATCGAGAGGGTCGAAAGTATCGAGGCCTCCCAGCAGCTGAGGCGAGGCAAAATTAAGGGAGAGACCGAGCTTGATCCCGTACGGGCGAAAGGCATCGGCGATGCGGGCAACGCCATCCATGTTCTCGGGTGTCAAGGTCGTCTCGTTAGCATTGACGTTGTTGACAACGACGGCGTTCAGGCCGATGGAGGCCAGCAGACGAGCATACTCGCCGACACGTGTCAGGTCTTCGCGGACCTTTCCATCCCAGAAGAAGATGGAATCACCGCCGTAGCCTCGCTCAACACTACCGTGAGTTCCTCCATCGCGCATATTGTCCCACTGGTTGACCCATCGAATCGGAGCGTCGGGGTTCGAGGTCAAGACTTCATCCTTGATCTCGCCCTGTGCGAGGCGTGCGAGGTATTTGAAGGCTCCGTAAAGTGCACCTCGTTCGTTCTGTCCGAGGATCAAAACATTGGCGCCGGAGATGTTGAGGTGGTATCCATCTTCGATGAGCTCGGGAAGTTCATCAATGGCACCACCATCTTCGAGATATGCCTCCAAGGTGCCGACAGTGATGGTGGCTTCCTCCTCAGAAGCATCGCCGAAAGTCAACTCTTTGCTGAAAATGCCGTTGATGCCATCTGCGAGCTCCTTGCCGGCGGTGTGGATAGGAAGGCCTTCGGTGGCATTGAGCGTGACGATGACCGACGGCAGTTTGCCGTGGTAGCATTTGGCATGTGGGATTGGGGCGTACCGCAGCCACGCGGCGAGGCCGTCTTCGGCAGTCGCTAGGCCGACAGTCGCGAGGAGAATCAGTCCGCGCATCTTGGTGGTGATGAAGCTCGCGATCCTCGTGTCTTAGGTGAGAGAGCTTGCGCCTGAGGGACGGTTTCGGTGCCTGGATCGTCGCCATCTTTATATTGCTTCAACCACAGTTCGCTCCATGATGTGCCGTCGCCCTGTAAGTTTCTCCGTCATAGGGATCGTCATGCTCCGGCTCGCTGGGTTCCAAGGTTCCATCGCCTCCAGGCTGTGGGGGAGGGCCACCGGATGATACGATGCCTTTAGCCTGTTTGTTCGACAGGACTTTGGACGTTATTTGGCGTGCGGGGCCAATTGAACCGGCTCGGCGCTGTGGGACCTGTTCGCGTGCATTCGAGTCAGAATGGTGCCGTCTAGGTCTCTCTGTGTACCGGATTACCCTTGGTGTGCTTTTGGCGACGAACATGACGTTTGCCGGCCAGCGGTTGATAGAGCCAGGCGGCCGAGGCGCACTCTTGCCCCTTGTCGCGGGGTACCTGGTGGGGTAAAACCAAGCTCTAAGCCACGGCAGATGGCGGACAAAGTGCCCTGTGCAACGAGCCCAACTCAGGGCCAATGCCGGGTAAAAGGGAGAAACAGGAGCTTTGCAGAGACGCTAGGCGCAACCAAGGCGATGATCGTCGGGTAGAGAGCTACCGAGATGGGATTGGCAGCTGCTAAAGACGATGCCGGTAGGCTTCTGTGGCAAACACCTCGCGACGTGCAACGGCTGAGTCGCTTGCGTGGACATGGGCGATTCATTCAGTGAAACAAAAGAACGATTGCCAAAAAAAAAATCTGGATTGGTCCAAAAGATTCCGAACCAGGGAATCGAACCCTGAGCCTGACGGTGAGAGCGTCAAATGTTAGCCATTACACCAGTTCGGATGCTGGTAGATTCGGAAGCAGTCTGCCATTCATCCACCAAATACGTGGAGCTGACTCAAAGCATGCCCGCAGCGGCAGCTTCTGCGGGTGGGATGCATTGAGGCATCGACGGGGGGGCAATGGATGAGCAACGGCATCGGCTGGCCTTGTGCTTCTTGAATCTAGTCGTCCATCATGTGCCAAGCTTGAACGATGAAGGCGGTCAGAAGGGCAGGGCTGTCGCGATGGTCTTGTCTGGTGTTGGTGGATGATGGAATGAAGGACCCAGTGGACGACAGGTCGGCTTCCAAGACGTGCCCAGCGTATAGTTGACTTATTAAAAGGAGCCTACCTCGGTACCTGGTAGCAGGAACTATGGGCGCTCCGTCAGGTCAGACGGCAAGCCCTTGCGAAGCCAGGCAAACCTCTCCAGACGGAAGCACCTGCCAGCGACTGGCCCTGTGAAACGTCGCACTGTTCATGCGAGTATCCGATTCGGATTAGCGTGCTACCCCCTGGATCAATCGCGTCCGTCGCGAACAAGGCCAAGTTGACACGACTCTTTTCTTGATGAGAGTGAAGCCTCCGTCGAGAACAAAGAGCGAGACCTTCGCTCCCACTCACCAATCAGCGACCATCTCACCAGGGCAGAAGTCATCTACGCCCACTTCATCACGCCTTTCCGCAGCATGAAAGCCTAAGAGAGAGAGCCCAGTACGCTGACCCACACCCATCATGGCAAAAGGACCCCTATCACCCCAGGCCATCATCCTCATCCTCCTTCACTTCGTCTTCCTCGCGTCTACCGTGCTCGCTTATCAGCCGCTCGACGATGACTGGTTGCGCAACATCACATCGAGCGACGACGAGCTAGACCCCAAAACCGGCGCACTTCTCGCCCCCATCCTCATTCCTCGTGTGCCAGGCACGCCGGGTCAGGTCAAGACCCAGGCGCACTTTGTCAACTTCTTCAAGACGCAGCTGCCCAAGTGGTCCATTCAATGGCAAAACTCAACCGGGAAAACCCCTGCCACTGGCAACAAGGACATTCCGTTCCAGAACCTCATTATCCGGAGAGAACCCCCTTGGACGAAGCCAGGCCAGACCAACTGGCTGACCCTCGTCGCCCACTATGACAGTAAGATCAAACCTGATGGCTTCATCGGCGCCACCGACAGCGCTGCGCCATGTGCCATGCTGATGCACGTTGCGCGCTACATTGACCCCTACATCACCCAGATGCAGGACGAGATGGTCGGCCTCGGCGAGAGTGGTGGTACCCCGGCCATGGACATGGGCATCCAGATTCTCCTGCTCGACGGCGAGGAAGCGTTCGTGTCCTGGACTGACACCGATTCTCTCTACGGATCCCGGTACGTTGCGTGTTCTTGTGACATGTGCTGCTACCTCACTGACATGGTTGCCCAGGTCCCTCGCTACCGAATGGGAAAATCCCAACCCGGCCATGTCTTTCTACAAGAACCCCTTGGACCAAATCAGTGTATTCGTCTTGCTTGACCTCCTCGGTGCCGCCAACCCCTCCATCCCCTCCTATTTTACGCCAACCCATTGGGCCTACCAGAACCTCGCTTCTATTGAAAACCGCATGCGCAAACTCCGTCTCCTTGAGTCCAAGCCCAACGCACCTTTCCTGCCCGATGGTGAGCTGAGCTCTAAGGAGCTCCGCGGCGGGTTCGTCGGCGATGATCACGAACCCTTCATGGCAAAGGGTGTTCCTATCTTGCACCTGATCCCGACGCCATTCCCGTCTGTGTGGCACACGATGAACGATGATGGGGACCATCTCGACATGCCGACAGTGAGGGACTGGACCAAGATCGTGACGGCGTTCGCCATGGAGTGGCTAGACATGATGGAGCTGAAACCCGCCGACGCACAGAGGTGATGGATTGTGTGTATTCTTACAGCGACTGTATTCTTACAGAGACTTTTAGCGCACTCAAATTCAATGTCGTGGAGCGTAGTGTTGCTCCACTGGACTTTATGTTGTCGACGTCTCGGTCTGGTCACTTTCGCACCTTGGGGGCGCTGAAGTCGCGGCTGCTGTCAAGGTTGGCCGCAACCTTATTTCTGAAATTTTATGAGCGCAACAGATCCATAATCTTTGGCGTTCCTTTGACGTCAGCTACGCATATTCAAATTGTCTGCCGCCTGTGCATCGAAAGCTCACTGATCACATTATCCTCCAGCCAATGTGGACCAACTTAGCAGCAACAGCGACATTCGATATGACCGACTCTAGGATACTGAGCCTCAGCACACTCAATAGCAACGCCCCCTCCTTTTCTTCCTTCAGCTCAAGAAGTGACTTGACCCTTATCATAGGGCAGGCTGGAGTTGCGGCCATGGTCGAATCTCACCGACTTATCTCGGCCTCTGTAGTATTCCGGGCGATGCTGACTGGTCCCTTCAAAGAGTCTAGACCTGCCGACAGGCGGTGGGAGGTTCACCTATCTGATGACGACCCCGAGCCTCTTCTCATCATTTTGAGATACCTGCATATGGGGAAGGAGGCGAGCAGCGATCTGATCTGTGAAGCCACAGATTGCAGGAGACAGCCTCCTGTGGAAATTGATCATGAGAAACTACTCGCACTCTTGAAGGTAGCAGAAATGTACGATCTACTGGCACCTCTCCGTCGCTGGCATACGTCATTGATCGTGAGTCGATGGCTCGAACCTGCGATGGCAAAGGCTCTTCCGATTCATCTCACTATTTCTTGGCATCTTGCCCAGGAGGGGCTGTTCACACAAACATGCTTGATGTTGGCTTGGGATATCGAAGTTTACGACAACGGGAGCATTCTTTTCGATGACGGTCATGAGACGACGGACTGCCGAGACGTGAACTTCCTTCTTCCACCAAGCGTCCTAGGTATGTTTTCGCTCACCCGATCTTAGCCTTCTCTGCTCACAAAGGTAGATCAGGTTGTGGTGTATCGTGCTGACATCCTCGCACGCTTGCTCGGACCCATCCGCACGGATTTGAAACGATTGCGCTCCCACAAGTCCTGCCAGAAAGCCGGCGTCGTTGCCCGAAGGGAGCGTCAGTTATGCGGCCTGACAGCACTTAGCGGCATCTATGACCACGCACGCGCCGACGAAAGCATCGCCATCGTCCTACGGATCGTTTTCGCGGATCAACCAGCTCGGGTCTACACCTCGACTGTTCGCCGCCTTATCATGTGGACAAACTTTCTGTTCAGTTGCAGTGCGGAGAAATACCCGGGCCACGAAAGTTGCAGCCCCTTTCCCAACCTCGAAGGCGAACCCACGTACACCTTCCCCATCAGGCCGATGGCCCCGGACCTGCTTAAAAAAATCCGGGCCAGGGCTGAAGAAGCTAATGGACCGACGGCGAGAGAGGTCGCTCAGAAAAAGATGACGATATTAGGCTTTCGGATTCCAGCTCGTCGCTGGGCGTGATGAGGGTTCATCTGTCGTAGCGCAGCGACTACTGATCGAGCAAGTTGGCCCCCTTTCCCCACTCTTTGATAGTCGCAGTCACATCACGTTTTCAGAGGCAGCATTGGAAATATTTAGAAAATAAGAATCGAAATTCATCATCGTCAATATGTATCTGGTTCTATGCATATGTACTGTCTTTTCTCTCATTCGTTCGTTCCCTGTTCGAGTCATGCTGGCCAATGCCAGGTGTATGCTGACATCACCACCATGGCCGCCCATCGTCTGATGAAAAGCGCCATCGCGGAGGCGATTGCAACTTGAGTGTAGAAGAAAGCCGAGCCGGACTTAACCACCCGGCCTTCCTCAACCCTCCAATGTACCGACTAGCCAACAAAGGAAAGTCGACTTAAGCCTGCCAGGAGTCGGTCCTGATGGCGCTGGTGGTGCCGCAGGCCGAGGGAATGCTGTAAGAGCGGTTGGGGTCCTTCTCCCAAGTAACGGCGCCGTTGGAGGCGACGTTGATGTACTTGTACTGGATGGCCTGGCCGGCGGGCAGGCTCAGGGTGCCGCTCCACACGGGGTTGGAGGAGGTGTACTGGGAGGCGCTCAGGGAGATGGCGTTGGCCGTGTTCCAGTTGCCGAGCTGAGGAATGTTGCCAACAATCTTGACAGTCTGGCCGAACTGGGTGACGACGCGGGCGTTGAAGGTGATGTCAACGTTGACGGGGGGGACGCAGGCGGCCGTGGTGGTGGCAGCCGGGGCGGTCGCAGTCGTGGCAGTGCCCGTCGGGGCTCCGGTGGCGGGAGTCTGGTTGGCCGGGAAGCTGGTCGCGGTGGCGCTGGTGTACGAGCCCTGGACGGACGTCGCGAAGCAGGTGTTGGGGACGACGCTGGCGGCAGAGTTGGCCCAGCCGAGACCAACAACCTCGCGGCGACGCTGAGCGACGGTCAGGAACGAGGCGTAAGACCAGGTGAGATCGCGAGCAGAGAGGGGCTGGCCCGTGTTGCGGTTGTACTGCTCGGCAATGTTGCCACCGCCGGGGATGTAGGTGGCGGCGACATCGACGTAACCGTCAGCGTAGGCCTTGACGGCGGAGAGGATCGAAGTGTAGGTCGAGGAGGTGGAAGCGTAGGTGCCGGTGGAGATGCCGGGGATCAGAGCCTGGAAGAAGGGAAGCGAGACCGAGGTGACGCTGATTGAAGGCGTTGCGCTTCCAGACGTAAATAGCATCGTACAGCTGCTCGGCGGCGGCGAAGGTGTTGAGGTACCAAGGCTGACCAGAA
>NW_003315032.1:1719758-1722758 GCF_000150825.1 Verticillium alfalfae VaMs.102
GGTAGCGGCCGACGGCGACGGCTTGGCCCTGGCCCTTGCCGTTGTTGATGCCGTAGATGGATCGGAAAGAGTCGGTCACAACCTTGTGGTTCGAGAGAGCACGGTCACTGCAGGGCTGGAAGGTGGAAGCGTCGCAGCCGAGGACAGGGTCGAAGTTGTGAATGGAGGTGAGGATAGAGTTGGCATCCTTGCCGTTGCGGTAGCTGCCACCGTTGATGTTGGAGATGACGTAGCCCTGAGAAGGGTTCCAGAAACGCTGCTGGAAGCAGAGGATCTGGGGAGCGATGCCGGCACAGCCGTTGCAGGTCTGGCCGAGCTGCTGGGCGAGAGCAGCACCCTCGACGAGGGAGCGGTGCTGGGAGGCGATGGTGAAGAAGGACGAGCCCTGAACCTCCTCCCACAGGTCGAAACCGGTCTGGTTCCAGTACTGAGTGACGTAAGCCAGGTCGTTCCTGATGATGGGCCAGACGACGGTGTTGGCGGTCGAGGTGTAGCCATTGGCAATGAGCCACTTGGAGTACTTAATCAGGGCGATAGCGCGAAGAGCCGGGCCGTCGCGCTGGGGGCGGCCCCAGTCACCGGTGAACTGGGCTCCGTTGGCGAGATACTTGGCCTCGCCAAGACCGGCGCCGCTCGAGAAGCTGCCGGAAGGGTTGTTGACAGTCTGCAGCTTGGCCTGGCCGACAATGAAGTTCTGGATGTTTTGCTGGAGACCCGCATCGTAGTTCTCGACGAACAGGTCAATGATGGCCTTGAAAACAAGACCAGCATCGCGAGTCCAGTGGAAGAAGTCTAAGGGGAACTGTCAGTTTGTCTCATCTTGTATTTGGGGTAGGTCTTTGGGACATACAGTCAGGGTCCGACTTGCTGGGCGAGGCGATAACGAGACCCGAGGCGACACCGGCAGAGTTGCAGCCGTTGGGGCCAATGTTGCACAGAAGCTGGGCCCGGGCAATGGGCAGCTCCTGCTGGATCCACTGATCAACGTTGACCCTCTTCTCGAGAGTTCCGGGGAGACCGGAGACGGACTGGACGGCCAGGCCGCCAAGCGACAGAATGGATGAGAACCTCATATTGAACTGATACCGAGCCGAAAGAGTAGAACCTTGATGGGATTGCTGATCTGTGGAGGGATGGATTACAAGCGTTGAAGTTGGAGAGACCGTGGCACTTTATAGAAGTGCTTGAATGAAGCCGCTACGATGAGCCGACCTAGTCTCCATACCCAGTTGGAAATAGCACAGGACGGATACATCGCATGAGGCTATCTCCACATCGCAAGCAGTCGCAACGCTTCCCATAAAGTCGGGCCTTTCTCGGATGCCACTAGAGGAACATGGCGGCCGAAGCCCAAGTCCATGGCGGGCCGGCGTTTCTGCTCAGGAGTCGACTATAGTGGCCAGAATCACCTGGGGTACCAGAGCGGGAAACCACATCGCCGGCTGGAGCCGCAAGGCCAGAAAGGTCTGTCAATGCACGTTGCGCGGGCGAAGACTGAGTTGGGGAAAAGACTCTCGGTTCGTGGATCGCTCGTCAGTAGAAGGGCCGAGCGGTTGTTTACAGGCGCAGCCCATGGAAAGCCACTTGAACTCTTCGACGAGCAACATGCGGCCGTGAGCGCCTCATTTGGACGTACTCCGGCGCTTATGCTGGATGATTCTGGAGTTCAGGACTTCGGGTTGCATCGTCCAGGTTCAGAGGCGCCACCCGTGCATGCGAGGGGCAGAAAAGCACGGCACATAACCGGTTTAGGGGGTTCAATGCTGGTCATGATCCCCTCACTGGGCAGACAAATGACCTACCCCACACCTTGGGCGTTGAGGTCTGGATCACACGTGCAAAGCCCCAGATTCTTCCCCGCAGCTTAAAAGCCGTTGCAAGCATAGTGGCTTGCAGGCTTGAGCGCCTGAAGAACCTGGGGACAAGGGTAGGTTCGGCCCGAGGCCGTCAGGTTGGCCTTACAGAAGAGAGGCATACGATGGTGATGCTAAAGCTGTCGACGCGACAGTGCGAACTTGGGGCCCCCAGACTACGTATTTGTTCATTCTCTTGGATTGTCAGCCAGGAGATTTAACACAGATCATAGATGGATTGGTTAAGACAAGAAACTGGCCGCTTGGCGCATACTGCATCGAGCTTTTGACACTCATGGAATTGGCCAGCCGCATGCTGTGGTGGTCCCCGCTCCACGCCGGCATTGCGAGCACCCTGGTCTGTCAGTCGCGCCGACGGCCGATCGAGTAGGACCGATGTGACGAAATGAAAGGGGGTTCCTCAAGGGCGACAAGGGGAAAATCACGGAGAGGGACGATCGACAGGCAGGAACCGAATGTCAGGGGACAGGCAACTGATTCTTCCGTGACCACGACTCCCGCTTCGTGCGTGCCAGAACCCATGTTCTGTTCTTCCTTGCCGGCAGATGTTCGTTGTTGCTTAAGAGTCAACATGGGAATATTATAGGAAGTATGCGCTACGAAGCGAAAACTGTACGGCCTCATAGTCCTTTCCACATTGTATCGTCCAGAGGAGCGCACTTGGGTCGCTGTCCTTTCCTTGATTAGGGCATTGTATGCGCGCTGGGTGAGTACTATGTATACCCGAGTGGATCATCATCTCGACTGTGAGCCAAAAACAGACGCAATCACCTCTTTCGTATTCCTCACTTGCGCGAATTCCCCGTCCAGACTGGCAAGCGTAACAGCATGCACCGTCTCCGCATCGAAGCTAGCTCTTGGCTGTGTAGCCGTAGCATCGCCAGCCACGATGATCCCATGAACCCCCTCTCCAGTTCCATCTGGACCACCCTGATCGCCCAGCACCTGCAGATTGGGTGCCATGCGGACAGTAGTGTTGACGCAGGGCTCTGATGTCAAATCAGACACAATGAGCTGGGCGGCGCCAAAAGCACGCAGACTAGCCTCCAGGGCGGTTCCAATGAAGCCGGAGTCACATTTTTCACCAGTACTGGCTCTGATGAAAGCTGACTGACATATTCCATTG
>NW_003315032.1:1722898-1725719 GCF_000150825.1 Verticillium alfalfae VaMs.102
ACGGACTGAGCTTGTGCTTTTGGCTGAATCTCGTTATGGGCCCTGGCGGTGGGAGAAGCGTCCACCTGTTGTTTTCGAATGAAGGGTTGCTACGATGCGCACCCCAGTATGTTGGATGTTTGAAAGCCTGCTGGACATCGATAATGACGAGAGCTGTGGGGGTCGAATGCGCGGACTTCATGATGACAGCTGGTTGAGGGAGCTTCACCAAACGATAAGTAGAAGCTGATGCAATGGGTGCCCGAGCTCAACGAAATTTGCGCGGTTCGTACAATGACAACGACGGGAGTCTACAACACGTGCGTAGTTCATGGTCAGAAGCCCTTCGATGAACACCTGTGAGTCATGATTCACGATGGAGTGTGCCTTAGATTTGCTTACAAACCCCACCAATCACCACGTTCGTATTTAAGCTAGCTCCTTAGAGCTTTCAGAGATCCTCGCCGTCATTTCGAGATGAACAAATCCTGGTAGAAGTCCCTTGCCATCTTCGGCCTGCTCGAAACGAACGTTTAGTCAAAAACCAACTTCCAAATATCACCGAGTCTCTCATTGTTCTCGTTCAATCCTCCGTGCACAATGATTGACTCATTTTTGTTTCCGCCCCTGACAACATCGGCGTCAAACCAACCACGTGGCTCTGGAATTTGACCTGGCGTCCTCAACTTCTGCCATTTTCCTTCCTTGATATCCCATGCCCAAGCATCAGGCAACATTTTGCCGGCGCCAGCATGCCCAAGCGCGCTGGGATCCCGCTCCCCGAACATTGTGACCAGGTGGACACTGCCATGTATCATGACTGGTAGCAAGGCTCCAACGCTTCTGGCTTCTGGACCTTCCATGTTGTCTGGATTGTAGGTCATGGTGCTCCATGAAAGTGACGGAATGTCAAAGACATCCAAAGAGCCCCCCTGTTCATTGATGCCATCGAAACCGTTCACTCGATATAGTTTGCCGTCGGCGTACGCGATTGAGGCACCACCTCTAGATGGCGCGGGCGCTAACGGCAATTCCGTCCAAGTCATGTCCTCGATGTCGAACATCCAGAGATCCGCTAGTCGTCCAGTTTCTGGACACCCAGAGTGAATGAATATTTTGCTTTTGCCATCCGAGGTCACACAATGATAGCTGCGCCCTGCAGGATACGGTGCGGCTGGATCGGCGGGCTTGACCGAGCTCCATTTGGCAGCGCCTGGTTCGTAGCGCCACAGCGTACCCTGTTCTTCAATGGGTTTCATGTCAAGGCCTCCGCGGCCAGAGAATATCCATATATTGCCATTGATTGTGGTGCTGGGGCTGCCAACGCGTGGTATAGGAGCCTCTGCCGGTGCAGGGATTGTATTCACGGAGGGGTTGGCTGATCGATTAGCAAAGGCATGAAATTGCATGGGCTTCTTCCTACCTTTCTCGTTTTCGTTTTCGACGTCGACTGTGTCTATTTGATTACCGATAGGCTCCCGGGGCACCAACTCGCCGCCAAAAACATAAGTTTTCTGGTCCACGACTGACACGGCTTGTGATGATCGGCAGAGGCGCTGGCTGGAGGCAATGCGAAGCCATTTGGCGGATAAAAAAGCCATCTCGGGGGTAAATTGAAAATAGATGATGAGTTCCAATGATCATGGAAAAAAGCAAGAAAGAGATTGTGTTCAGCAGCATTCCTGGGACGGTCATCTTTATCCATCATTCTAGTTACTGAAGGCTCCACTATATCTCCAGCACTTCGGAGTCTACATCCCGATTATGTAACCCAATTCGGCTCATCGAGATCCAATTCAGGGAAGTGGTGAACTCAACGCTTCTCAGTGCCACAGACCAATCATGCAACGTGTTCTAGGGAGAGAGCTCCATCCTTCAATGGCGTCCAAGAGCAATACACATTGGATACAGGCTTGATCTGAGAATGTGGTGCTATAAATATAGATTGATATCACCAGAACTTTCCGGCACACTGACGACTTGACATCAAGATATACCTTCATTCAACCGAGATATCCATATGAAAACGAGAGTCGTCTGACGACATGTTCTTCTACGGTAGCTTCAGCTCAGCATACCTGGACGTAGCAACACCACGTCGAATCCTTGCTCCTAGGTCCGAGGAATATATTGCTCGAGTGGTGGTACTCGGCATTTTCTATGGAACCATGGGGGTTTTGGTACTTTCATGCACCGTCACGCTGGTGAGAGGTATTACCAAAGCCTATCGAAACCCTGATCAGTATGGCCCACGGACTGGCGGCACTGAGAGTCCATCACGGACTAGAATACAAGGTATCGCCAAAGCTGTTTTGGACACAATCCCCGTCATACACTTTCACAATACGAACGACGTTATCTCTGGGGACGACATAGAGCTGAGACCGAAGTTTGATGTGGTATGTAAGCCGATGTGGAAGACGTTGGCGGCTAATTGAATTAGCCAGAATGTCAGAACAGATCAACCCATGATCTCTGGAGGTTTCCACCCTCAAAACAAAAGCAATATGGATGAAGCATGTTGCGTTTGTACCGTTGCCTACTCAACGAACGAATTAATCAGAGTCTTGCCTTGCCACCACAAGTTCCATAAAGCTTGCATCGACCCTTGGCTTTCCCAGTGGTCTGGCCGGTGTCCGTTATGGTACGTCTCCAGATACCGGACAGGTCGGGTGCTAACCTTTGCCACGAACAGTCGTCTCAATGTCGAAGAGGAAAGAGGTGAACCAAGCATGCGCAGGCGCTTGGAGGCTGGGACTGAAGCTGACCCCACAACTGTGCCGGGTAGAATGATAATGTAATGTTCTTGGTTCTGATGCAAGCCATCTACCACTTAAATTTC
>NW_003315032.1:1726101-1731631 GCF_000150825.1 Verticillium alfalfae VaMs.102
AGAAAGGTGCAACTATCACCTGTTGTCGCTGCCTCAGATAGTGGAGCTCGCTAATGGCGGAACTGTTTCCCAAGATCCAATGTGCCATCCTCAGATCAGGCGTGCCTTGCAACTGGTGCAGGCACCAGAACATTGCCTGCGCATTCGAAAGGGAATCGCAGTGCAAAAAACAGGATCCGTATGTCTTGGGCAGTTCTCTGCATGGCCCTACTCACAAAGCTCATTATGTGTGTGAAACAGGGCTACGTCGAATGCAATTCGAGAGCTTCAGCGTCGAATTCAACAACTAGAGGGTGATTTAGTTCAACAAAACACCCATGGTCTACCACAAATTACGACCCCTCGAAGCGACGTTAGCATCACATCTCCTGGAACCGAGCAAGTCGGATCGCCGCATTCCCATTACTCATCCAACAATACCGTCCTCTCCTGTGCGTCCGGCTTCCCAACACCGCCCGTTGTGACAGAAGATGTGGCTGCCGAACCGCAGCCACTCTCATCCCGCGTACAGAATTTGGGGAATAACTGGTACTTCAGAGGCTTGCCGATTTTGTCCGAGAGGGGTAGACGATGGATGTCGTCAAGAACTGGACATGAGGTTCTCTTGAAAACATTCTTGGCATTCAATGGCCATGCTCATACCGTACCGAAGTCTGCATCCAGAGCAGGATCAGATATCGATAGCCGGCAACCTAACGAGCTACCGAGTAAGTCCACTACCGAGGAGGCCATTCGCACTGTCTATGCATCATATTTTCGATACAGCTTTCCAGTCCTCGATGATACGTTTCTCCACGAAACCGTTACAAAAGCGTACAACCCTCTCAAGGACAAAATCGCTGCACGATCTTCCCTTTCAGCCAAGGCATGTGTATGGGCTCTCCATGCCATCTCACGACGAATGAAACCTGCATGGTACTCTCCTTTGTATCTAGACGGCGAAATGTGTGCCACTAGAGCACAAACCCTCCTCAGCATCGTCATTGAGGAGTCTTGTATAGAAACGCTTCAAGCAATACTTCTTGTTGTAGGTCAGCTTGGTATCTACAAAACTCCATCAACTGATTCAATCGCAGCAAGCCTATCGATCATCATCGGGTCAATGGAGAAGTTACAGCTCCCTGCACCTGCACGCTTGTCGTATAGTATGCGACCTCGGTGGCCATCACAGTCATCCTGCTATGTACGCACGTATCGACGATGTTCTCGATGAACAACGCTGTCATTACATCAGAGAACTCTTCTGGCTGTGTTACCTGGCAGATAAAGATGTCTCATTTCGATCAGGTCGACCTCCGCTTCTGACTGAAACCTACTGCGACATATCTCTGCCAAAGGGGCTCGAAACATCAGACTCAGCAGAAAACCAGGATATTCACCTGATGATGGAGTCCACATTTCGCCTGCCTTCCGATCCCCGTTAGGCGTGATCAAGGAGAAACATGCCGCCTGCTCTATTCTGCGCAGCTTTTGGGATGCCCGATAGTCAGCTTTTGGTGCATATTCGTCAGTTAGACGACGAACTTGAGCAGTGGAGGGTTTCTGTACCTGGTACTCTGCGGCCACGACTTTCTGTTCCATCAAGCCGCACACTTCTTCGACCCCACGCGAGCATGTCACAAATTGCACAATACATCAACTTGCAACTAGACTATCACTACACTCTAGTGATGATACACACATCAGTTCGGAGGTCTGGTACTGCTAAAGGAGACGAGAGTCTACCCGAAGACCTCCACAAGGTTGTACACTCCAGTGTTGACATCTCGCTGGAAGCCGGCCGCTCGACTCTAATATTCCTCAAGGCATCTGTCGATGTTTTAGAAGAAGGGGCATTCGGGTACGATCAATCAAACTTCTTGCACCTCATGAGGCACGATGGCACGAGATTGAGATTACTAACAAGGGTCACTAGACATATCTCATTCTACGTCCCAATAGCCGCTATGGCAATATTTGTCAATGTCCTCATTCATCCCCTAAGTCCAGGACCTCAAAATGATCTGAAGATCTTGATCGAAGCAATTGAGACCATCCAGAGCATACCATTGCGGAGGTTGTCTTACGACGAGACCATTTATTTGCAAGAACTCAGCGATTTCATCATGGAACTGTTCAGGCTTGGTAATTCTGCCATCTGGAAGGCTAAGAAATCGGGAGAGAGCCCGGCTTCAGTGGAAGGCATCGAGACATCGAGTTGATATGAAGACAGTGTTGCAGCACTCCAATTTTGTCGATTCCGAGTGCGAAAACCCAAGCTTCTGAGATATCAAGGTGATCAATCAAGTAGGAATTGTCAATCGTCAGAATTCAGTCATAATCGTGAGCATACGCTCAAATTTGCCAAATTTGATTTGGCAGTACGAGATCTAATGCTACGTGGCGTGTTAGGCCGTCAAGGTCAATTAGCGAACGAAACAGCGCCCAGCGATAGCCAAAAGAGAGGCTATGCCACCCTTTGCTTGGAAGCCTATGACCCGAGATACGGAAAGCTGTACATTGCCACTGCCTGGTGTGCTTTGCGCACAACTCAGACATGGTACACAGCTCGGATTCGTCGTGCGGCTTGGTGTTGCGCACATTCCCTGTGGATCTATGCACAGCTTAACCTGCTCAAACCCCCTCATCACGCACTGTTTGAGCCACTGACAAGATCGTCTACCGCCGCGGATGAGCTTGGATGTGCCCGCCGTTACAAATCAAACACTCGAGGGGATCCAATTGGCCAGATGTATCCATGGGAGACTGTACATGAAGCTTAAGTGCAGCTCACGCCCCATGTCAGCCGCCACACCCCCCATAGCTGGTAGTCCAAGTACTAAGACACAATCTCTGTCCACTCCGACCTATAGACCGTTTCCATCTCCCATTTTCGACTCGAAAACCGAGAATCGGTCAGCGGTCGCACGCATGTCGTAACATGTCCGTCATGCCTTTTTGCCTAGCTCAGAGGGCGCCACGAAGAACAATTGGGATTTGAGCACCAGGACTGCCGGCCTTCAACTTCGACGATGAACGACTCGGGCCGCATTCAGCCCAGGTACGCCAGGGGAATGGAACCGGAAATGGTGCTGCCATCTCTTGCTCAGCAATTTCCCTTCACACCTCAACTGGCGCATGCATCTCTATATGGGCTACCGCCGCCGCGACATGTCCATGGTGGTACAACGCACGAATTTGTACACAAGACTTCTTCCGAGGGCTTGGTCACATACTCGGGCCATCCTGGTGCACTCGATGCGCCAGTCGAACAGCGCGACCATGATGATTCAGCTCCGGAAGACGAGGCTAATACCACGGAGCCAAAGCGGAAGAGCAACAATTCGTCAGTTCCCAGAGCATCTCGGGAGCGGCGAGCCGCTCGCGTGGGCGATTTGGAAGAACGTCTTCGACATGTCAAGGACGTACATGAAAAGGACGAGGCCGGACGTCAGGAGCGTGTCCACAACCTTGAGCTTGAATTGCAGGCATACAAGTCCAAATGTGAAGTACTAGAGAACCTTCTTGAACGGGAACGAAAGGATCGGGTGGATGCGGAGAGAAATCTTGGGAAAGCACGGGATGGAGGAAAGTCTATCGGCTGTAGATCATCACCGACTGGTGGTCCGGTAAAACATTGATATTCGCGTTCATCGGTTATACTCATGATCAGTGACGGCAAATATCCTCGTCGACAACGAGGCCCCCGGCTTTTCTACACCGTGCCGACCAGCTGTTGAGCTCTCTACGTGCCAGAAATTCCAAGACGCGCAACTCTTTTGGCTTTCCCTCCAGTTGAACTGCGAAGCCCTGCAAATCCCTGGCGATTGCTTCCTGGATGGCGAGGTCTTGCGCCTGGAAATTCAACCGAGCGATGCGAGCCCGCTCGAGTTGTATGACTGCGCCGGCCATGGCCATCGCAAGAAGAACTACAGCAATCACTGTGTTTGATGCATAGACCGAGTATTGGGAGCCCATGTTAGACTCCGCGAATGACGAATCATTGGAGGTATGGTGGTAAGACTCATATTTCGAGCGCGGCGAGACGTCCAGCTCTGCCTTGGGTCGTGCCCAGCCTAGACCGTGCATCTCGAAAAGCAGACGTTTCTCTGGATTGGAAAGAATCTCATTTGCCCGGATGAGGAGATGATAGCGCTCGATCCGGGTTTCATACGGAACACCGGTCTTGCTTCCGTGAGCGCCGTGAAAGATCGGGATGGTACAGTTTGACTAGCCGATGGAATTGCCTCTTTGAGTAAGTTTGGCCGGGCCTAACCCCTAATATCTGGTGTGGTGATGGCGTCGGATGCTTCGGCCACGCGGCATCAATGTGGTGACTTCGACTGGACTGGGTCTGGCAACCTGGGCGACTGTTGTGAGTGCACCGTCGTTGAGGAGTCTGGAACAGACATTTCGGTGTAACGTTTGATCGCGCCATCATCATGACTGAATGGGTCGATGCCTGGAGTGATGCGAAAAGGCTTGACTGCTGGCAATCGGGCTCGAGTTATGGTCAGGGTTCGTCACTCCAATTCATTCATAGACAAATGGTCGGAGAGTACATGAAAACCAAATCAAGTGATTTTGATGCCTTATTTGATCTTGGAGCCTTGACACTGATGCTCAAGCCGCATACCCAACCCGAACCTACACCCGCGGGGTCAATGAGCGCATACTTGCTCAAGATAGACTCCAGACCTGTATCAAGAAAGTATTTCTCTCAAGCCTCCTACAGCGTGAGCGGTGAAGCAGCAGCTTCAGATTCATCATGAAACGTGCAATGGGAAGCCGCTCAGTGGCGGTCGCTGACTCGGAAACCGGGTTCGTCTCCGAGCCTTCAAGATGCAATTATAACCCATATCTGGAAAGTCGTATTAGCTTCTGCACGTAACATGAAATCATTGATGCGCTTGTGAAACAGAACTCCCACATTTGTTCCAACGTCATAACGTTCTCTTATCTCCCTTAATTTTGTCACTGAGGTCGTGATCCATGTGTGCCGCTTGGAACGGGTGCCTGCAACGACATGCCAGGCTGCATTGCCAGCCCACCAGCCGGCCCCCGTTTACAAATCAATCGCTCTTCAAGGTAGTGTTTTGCACGAATAGGGGAGGGGTATTTCGTTCCCCGCCCAGACGTCACATTGTCATGCCACCTTGCCGCAAAACTGCGGCAGTATGAGCAAGTTTAGAACGAACTGATAATTTCTTTGGCCTTGGCCGCAACAACACTGGTCTCAGTATGCCGAAGAAGTATATCGACTAAATAAGCGGTGATTCAGGTGACAAAGGGCCGAATCTTGCAGTGGCTTGCAACTCGTCTTCTCATATTATAACGGCCATGCATGCGACCTTGAAAGCCACTGTTAGCGACAGGCTAGTCCTCGTTATCGACTTTTGCATTTCCGTCACAGCTGTCGGGCTTTTCAGTTCGGCATACTTGGGCCATCATCGAGACAGGCTCTGGGAATTCGGCGGCGTTGAAGGTTGGAACTCGAACCCCAAGGAGCAGGGTATACTTTTATGCGAACTACAAAGAGCCGCCCGTGAGT